>NW_005371843.1:3343440-3371167 GCF_000412655.1 Myotis brandtii | reverse complement strand
AGGAAGGAAGGAAGGAAGGAAGGAAAGAAAGGAAAGAGGGAAGGAAGGGTGGGGTGATGGAGGGGAGAGGGAGAAAGGAGGGAGAAAGGAAAAGAGAAAAGGAGGGAGAAAAAGCAGAAGGGGAGATAAAGATAAGAGATAAGAGATGAGCCATAACTGAAAGAAAAGAAGGAAGAGGAGAAAATAAAGAGGGAAATAAAAAGTGAGGAATCATTTGGGTCCACTGCCAACAAGAGTTAGGAAAACTGATTTCTTAAGATAAACTGAAGTAAAACAAAATATGCTCCATATGTTGAAACTGTATACTTAGTTTGAGATAAACAAAAACATGTTTGGAGAATAACTGCCATAATTAAAAAGAAATTAAAAGAAAGAAAGAAAAACCATCTGGGGGATAGATATATACTTAACCACACACACACAAACACACACACACACACACACACACACACACACACACACAATACACAGTGATTCCAAAACTTGAAGTTTTCCTTGTTTTAAGTAAACTTGTTGCAAAAGGGCGTTGCAACAGTCTTTGCCCAAAGCGCCCCATGTTTCAGGCTGGAGCTATCCAGGGCTACTTGGCATTGCTCAAACACCAGAAAACCTTTCCAAAGCCTGTCCTTTGCTCCTGCTTTCTTCTCTGCTGTGAATATACATCCTCCCTTTTCCCTCTGGACAACTCCAAATTACCCCTGAGCACCCAATTCAACTGTCACCTGCTCCCAGCCATGTGCCTGACAGCCAGCACAGTTCATAATGGCTTCCTCATCTGTGAACTCTGCGAGTGTGTATCACTTTTCTGCGGCTTCCATAACAAAACATCAGAGTCTGGGTGGCTGAAAGCAACAGTTTATTGTTTCACAGTTCTGGAGGCAAGAAGCCTAAAAATCAGGCAGTCGAAATCCGGGTTGATTCCTTCTGAGGCACTGGAGGGAGAATCTGTTCTGGAAACATAGATTTAAAACCAGTGGGACAGATGAAAGTCCAGATTTGGTATGTAGTCCTAGATGTAGAGGGTCATTCATGAAGAAGGAGAATAAGGAGGAGAAGGAGGAAGAGGAAGAGAAGAAGAAGAAAGGGGAGGGAAGGGGCAGCAGAATAAATGGAAAAGCTTATTGGAAAATAAGAATCATTTGGGAGAGAAATGGTGAGGAACAAAAATCTTGGAGAAAACTTGCTATGGCCATAGAGCAGTATTTCCAAGTGGCCTTCCAATTTTACCTTTGCAGTCATGTAGTCAATTCTAAATTCAGCTGGCCATTTCTTTTTCAAGGACATTGTTCTTTTTAACCACATCTTAACTATATGATCACAAAGGTAACATAGTCTGAAAGTGACAGAATGTAAAAGTCATGTGAATTTCAACTACTAAATCACAGGAAGATGGATTTGTTGTACTCAAATTACTGGTATCTAAAACAACTTATATAAAGAAATAAAAAAATAAAAATAAATTTAAAAAATAAATAAATAAAACAACTTATAAATATCCCTTACCAATTTTTGCTTCAGCAATCCTGATTTGGTCATTTTTCCCAGAGCACACATTTTGTTGTAGGTTTCCTTACCTTGGTGCATGCTGACCTTTCATTCTGATGTGTCCATCCCTACCGTCAACTCCTAATCTTCCTTCAAAATGCAATTTAAGCTTAACATTCTCCAGAAACCTTTCTCTGAATACTCAAGTCCAATTAACCACACTTTCCACCATGTACCTCTGTGCATCCTCTGTACCGTGAATGAACTGATACCATTGCACTGTTATTCAGTTGCTGCTTATTTTCAAATAATGGGTTATTCTGGTGTCGTCTTATCTGTAATGTCTTAACTGCCCAGTGATTATTCACTATGCCTAACAGGTATTGGTAAGTGTTTGCTGGATGAATTAATGAATGTACAGAAGTGTCTATTTCAAACTGTTTTAAAGTTTTCAGGTAATCTTGGAAAAGTATCAAGATGAGTATAGGCAAAATTTGAATGTCAGTATTCTACTTAATTTGTAAAGAGAAATGAAATACTGCAGTCAAATCTCTGGTGGCTTTATACTAGTATACTTGACTTAACACAGTCGTGATGAGGGAACACAGAATATGGACTTTAAAAAAAAACCGAAAAAACAAAAACCTCTCTTGGAAATTAGCCCAAGAGCCAAATGTTTCATTTTAATGGTATGTTTCTTCTCTCATACCACAACTAGTAAACACTTCAGATCACACATACACACAATGTTTGTTTGTATTTACTATAATTCCCTATGAAACTCCAGATGCTTGGACTGTACAGGCATCTAATACACGTTTGATGAATTAAAGAACAAATGAAGGAACCCTTGAATAAAGTGAGCTAAGATTCTGACATCCATTAGCAAGCTGTTACCAGTTTTCATCTGCCTCGTTTGAATGTAGGCCATCCGTTTGGAGAGAGGAAATGGAAAAACAGGATGCAAATGACTGATCTGTTCAATGCCTTTGAGTTAATACTTAAAATGCAATCTCTTATCAGACATTTGGTACAACATGAGCTGGAATACTCATTCTGGCTCCAGGTTTGCCCCCACATTGCTATGTGAGATTAATTTTTTTGGCTAAAGAGATTGATCTTGGTCCCACCTACATTAATGTATTCTGACTTTATGGAACATAGGCCAGATTTTTTTTTTAGGCCCGATAAAGTCCAATATGGTTCTGACATAATTATATATGAGGCTGGATTATAATACTTCTACATCTCAGCCAGGCTTTTAATTTGGTGTCATTGGTAGGCAGGCATCATCTCAAGGTTTTAATTTAATGAAATAGAATTCTATCCCTTGATTAATTTCCAGGAAAAGTTGTTGGAAATACTCATGTGTTGTGCCTCAAGCACTGCATCTCTGGTTTTATACTTCTGTCCCACTCTGTATTCAAAAGGTCTTCAATTAAGCAGAGACCTTCTTAGAGAAGACTTCCACTGAGCATCATTTGAAAGGGGAGCATGTCTCTTGGGGTAGAAGTGGTAAGGGTCATACTCACCAGTAGTTTATCAAATGTTTCTTCCAACTATGTGTCTTAGTCCCCTGAGAATTCTTGTAAATTAAATATTCTCCAACGTCTTACACTCTCCGTTCACTTTACAAATCATTTCTCTGATCAATGTCAGGGTGACATGCCATGGCTGATCATGTATTTATATAGCAGGTTAAAACTCAAAGTGCCTTCATTTACATTATCTTGATAGAGTTCCTCAAGTCTTGGAATGGCAGGTCAGATTGATTTCTGCTCATTGTTCAGATAGGAAAATTGAGTCTCAGAGCCTTCCAGATTAATGAAAGGATAGATAATGAAAATGGATAGAATTGGGCCTTGAACCTAAGTGTTTTATTTCTAGTTCAAGGCTTATTGATAACACCAAAGTACTCTAATGGATGTTCAAGAAACAGTTGTGGCCCTAGCTGATTTGGCTCAGTGGATAGAGCGTCAGCCTGCGGACTGAAGGGTCCCAGATTCAATTCCAGCCAAGGGCATATGCTCAGATTGCGGGCTCAATCCCCAGGATGGGGTGTGCAGGAGGCAGCCAATCAATGATTCTCTCTCATCATTGATGTCTATCTCTCTCTCCTTCTCCCTTCCTCTCTGAAATCAATAAAAATATATTTTAAAAAAAGAAACAATTGTGCTTACTCACGCATTTTTTCCTTCATTATATTTACTGAGCATCTATTATTTGCAGATATTGTGTTTAGTGTTGATATTATTAATGGTAATCAAGCCAAAATCCCTTCCATACTTGAGCTTGTAGTAGGGGAGAAAAAGATATAGGCAACAGGTGGGGACACAGAGAACACCCCACTGATAACAGATTGAAGAACTTAAAAATGATATGCCAACAGAGAAAGATGCCTGATACCTGACAGTTAAAGAGGGGGTTTACCATCTAATTGACTATAGTAAAGCTATCTCAGGGATCTCTGAGATCAGTTGGGTTATTCATGTGATTGATTCTCCAAATATAATATTTTATGCTTCCAAATGGATATGTTTATCTTCCCTGGGCTTTTAAATACTGTAACTCTACTGGTGTTCCTCTCCTTTCTTTCCTCCTGGGCCATGAAATAACACATGTGCTTCTAGGGCATGGTGCAGAAAAGGCTAGCTTGGTTCATTTATTAGATTTCTTGGGTCTGATTTTTTTTTTTTTTCCACAATGATTTGGGCCATTTTTCCTGGAGATAGTTTGAAATTCTTGGGACCGTGGATAAATGGCAGGATTATATGTTTGATACAGTAGAACATTGGAGGCTAAAGCTGACAAAATTGGACTACAGCTTGCTGCAAAGGCTTGTGTGGACATCAGAGCCAGTTCAGTGTTTTGGCAGTAGACAGAATAAAGTAGCAGGGAGCTTCCACGGTCACCCCAAGTTGCCAGATTGGGTATCCACACACTCTCCTCATGGAAAACGAGCTGAGCACTTGGATAGACTCATATCTCAGGCTCTCAAAATTAGATAGATCTGTAATTGCCCACCACTTTTGGAACTAGACCCACGATTATTATTTAAATTCAGCATGAAGCATTTTCTTGAAGAATTAGAGAAAAGAGAAACATCACTGTTAAGAAACAGAAAATGGACAAATACAATTCCCATTCAAGAACAGGAGCAAATATTAACATATATAGTTGAGAATAAAACTGATAGTTGGATTAAAATTGATGAGACATAGGACATATGAAGTATGTAGCACTTTTTGTAATTTTTATGTTACTTTTTCAAAAATGATGTTTGAAATGAAAACAAAAATAGTACCTAGCATCAAATGGATATTACTAGGTATTTCTTTTTCATGCAATATTGATGTATTCTCTCTATTTTAAAAATTTCTTCAATAAGGGAAAGGTCACAGAATAAATTTGTATTACATATTTTTTAAAAAATCACTAGTTGTATCCCTACTATGTGCAAGTCATTACTCTAAGCCTGTGGGGAAAAGTGAGCCAGAAAGTAATTCATTCTTGCAGAAATCCTGTTTCTCGGTGGCTGTAAAAAATCAAGCAGCTCAGTCTTCAGCCCCCCTTTAAAATATGCTCTATAATCTGGCATGAGAATGGAGGAAAACTGAAAATACCTTGGGGTATTGGCTTGATATTTAAGAAAACATTCAAAATTAAGTCTTTTAATCAATTACCAGACCACCTCAGTGAAAACATACTGCTTCAAGAGACCATATTTATCATTTAATTGGAGTGTTTACCAGAACCTGTTTTTCCTTATGTCTTTTTGTTTGCCAAATTCCTTTTGCATTACTTTGCAATGGGCGGTAGCTCTTCTCTCCCAAATGCTGTGCCTAGCGGGGGAGGAAGAAAAACACCATTTCTACACCTTTCTTTATTTTTTTTTTAATGTATAACTGTTTAAATTGACCTTCTTTTTAGAGCAGATACAGCAAAATTGAGTGGAACTTACAGTGTTGTCATAGACCCTTGACCCCACATTGCCCAGAGCTACCCACCCCCATCAACATTTCACACTGCGATGGTATATGATCAATGGACCTACACATAATTATCACACAAAATCCATAGTTTACATTAGGATACTCTCTTGGTATTGTACATTCTCTGTATGTATTCTGACATATATCTACCATTATAAAAAATCCTCTGTACTGTGTCTCAAAGTCACCTCTTCACTTTCTCTAACCCCCAGCAATCACTGATCTTTTTACTATCTCCATACTTCTGCTTTTCCCAAATTGTCATATAATTGGAATTGTATAGCATGTATAACCTTTTCAGATTGGTTTCTTTCACTTCATAATATGCATTTAAATTTTCTCCATGTCTTTGCATGGCTTGAAAGCTCATTTCTTTTTATTGCTGAATAATATCCCATTGTCTGGATGTAACAGTTTATTTATGCATTCATCTACTGAAGGGCATCTTGGTTGCTTCCTTATTTTGGCAATTATGAGTAAAACGGCTATAAGCATTTGTGTGCAGGTTTTATGTGGACACGGCTTTTTAACTCACTTGATTAAATACTAGAGAGGGCAGTTGCTGGAGAGCATGATTTAAAAGTTGTTTACCTTTGTAAGAAAGTGTCAAACTATCTTCCAAAGTGGCTGTACCGTTTTGCATTCCCACCAGAAATGAGTGAGAATTCCTGCTGCTCCACATCCTCCATACCATTTGGTGTTGCCAGTGTTCTGGATTTTGGCCATTCTAATAGGTGTGTGGTATCCCATTATTGTTTTAATTTGTAATTCCTTGATGATATATAATGCGAAGAATCTTTTCATGTGCTTATTTGCCATCTATACATCTTCTTTAGTGAAGTACCTCTTCAGATCTTTTGCCCATTATTTTTTAATTTTTTAAAATTTATCTTTATTGTTGAAAGTATTACAGATGTCCCCTTCCTCCTCTCCATTGGCCCCCTCCACCCTACTCCCACCCTCCACCGCACTATTGTCTGTGTCCATGGGCTATGCATATATGTATATAAGTTCTTCGGCAACCTCTTCTCCCCTTTCTCCTCCCTGCTTTGCTCATTTTTAAATCAAGTTGTTCATTTTCTTATTGTTGAGTTTAAAGGAAGTTTTATAGGAAGTTAATTAATGTCTCTTTCTGCCAAGCCAAGAACATAGACAAGCTAGGAGGTCTCAAAATAAAAAAGATATTCCTGCAGTTATATGTAGGCCAGGCTTAATCTGGAGAAATAAACTGGGTAATTATGGGTTTTTGATATCTGTAGGCATGCTGATAAAGACAATTAGACATTTCTGGCTTATAAAATTTAAAATCATAACCCTAGAAGATATACAAAATATCCAGATAGAGAATATTTAAAACAATTTTTAAACTCAGAAAAAGAATCAGACTTGTGTTTATCCGAGGTATGTGGGGGTGAGATGTGGGGAGGGGAAATTGGAGGAAGGTGGTCAACTAGATACAAAATTCTAGTCATGAAATAAATTAGTATTAAGGCGGTAATGTACAACATGATGACAACAGTTACCACTGCTGTAGGATATGTAAAAAAGTTGTTCGAGAGTAAAGCTTAAGAGGCCTTATCATGAGGAAAACTGTTTTCCCTTTTTTCTTTTTCTCTTTTTTGTATCTTGATGAGACGACAGTTGTTAACTAAACTTACTGCAGTAATCCTTTCACAATATGTGTAGGTCAAACCATTGTTCTGTACAACTTAAGTTTATACAGTGACAGATATCAATTATCTCTCAATAAAACTGGGGAAAAAAGTGTTGTTTTCTTAGTTTTAGTATAATTTAGTACTATTTTATTAACCAGATGCTGAGGAATTCTTCATGTATTAATCAACAGCTCTTACTGTGCTCAAGTAAATAAACCAGGCAAATAAAACACCAAATAAATCATACTGCTTTGGAAGATTGTTAAATTTATAAATCTTGTCAAACCCTTGTCTTAGAGACAAGAACTTAACACAAGCAGAACTAATATCTTGCCCCGCCCTCAGTAGGAGCCAGGGGCACTTACGTACTATGCCAGAAGGCAGAGAGGGGAGATAAAGAAACTTACACTGAGACACACCAAAACCAAATAAAGCAAACAAAATACCATCTTTCTGTCAATCACGGACCCCCTAACAAACACAAACTTTAGCCTTTTCCTATAAATTTCTGTCTCCCTAATGAAAACATCTTTATCTTGCAGATATGAAAACTGTGCAAAAAGAACTGTTACTTTTTTCTCCATGAGAAGAAAATCTACAATCTTTTTAATCCTCACAAGCTCTTTTTACCTTTACATTTTACTTGTAGTAAAATGTCATCTCCCATGTTATAATCAACAAAATTAAAACCAATATTGAAAAGTGGAAAAGTATTAAAATAGTATGGACCATTAAAAAGATGTCTGACAAAGGACCCCCAAGTTATTTATTCATTTGACAACGTGTTTCTTGAGTCTCTTCTCTGTACCAGGCACCAGGGGTGAAACTGTAAACAAAAATAAAGTGACCAAAACATAAGGAGATAAATATGAAGCGTGGTGGCATTTCAAATCAGGTGTTCAGAGAACGTCTCTCAGATAAAGTGAGATCCGAGCAGAGATGTGAGTAAAATAAGAACGTTAGACAAGCAGACAACTGGGGAGAAGATTTGTAGCTTAGTAAATATCCAAGTCCCTGGGGAGTTGGCGGTGTTGCAGGAACAGCAGGAGGGCCAGCAGAGCCAAACCAGAGAGAGCGCAGATGAGAGTAGCTTGAGATGAGGCCAGAGAAGCAGGCCAGGGCCAGATCACATAGAGCTTTTTAGGTTGTTGCCAAGATTTTAGATTTCCTTCAACTGTAATGGGAAACCATTTGTATTCAACACATATTTTTACTTTATTGATGCAATAACATCTCAGGGGAGGGGGGAAGTCTTAGTATTGATACACATTCTCAATAATCATCAAATCCAGGATTTGTCTCTCTTGGCACTATTGACATCTTGACCTGAATAAGTCAACTTTTTATTTTGTGGGGGTGGGAGGTGGCCTATGCATTGTAGGATATTTACCAACATCTCTGACCACTATCCACTTGATACCAATAGCACACCCCTGTCCAGTTGTGGCTAACAAAACTGTCTTTAGACAATGACAAATGTTCCGTTGTGCTAAGTAAGAACCACTGATCTAATTCAATCCATTTTGCAGATTCAGTAGCTGTGAGGTTAAATCACTTAAAGTAAACAAAGTTAGTGCTTGCATTAAAGGTAGAACTAGTAAAATGTGTGTAAACACATGCACACATGTTTTCACACACACATAAAACACTTCATCTTGTGTTTTCAACTAATTTGTGTGGTACCTTTATTCCCATTTACAGATAAATAACTTGCCTTACAGAAGATGAAGTGAACTTGTTACTTGAACTCAGAACTACAAATCTCTGTCTACTTCAGTAATAAATTGTCAGCTTGATATGTATTTGAGATGACAGTGCCTTGAAATAACCATAAGCCAGAAGCTTCCTTAAGCTTCTTAGCGGTATCACCCTCAACACTAGTTCAAGAAATAGGGAGACAGGGACCCTTGATCTTCCAACCCCATTTTAACTAGTAAAAGAATTTGAAAGTTAATGTAAATTCTCATTTCCATGTATTAAAATTTTAAAAAATGCTGTAAAATACCTTACTCTTTGCAAGGCTGTACACCTGAGCTGCTGTGTTTAGACCAGAGGCTGTTTTAAGGGGGCTGTCAAAAACCACATCAAAAGGAAGTTCTGAGTCTCTGGGGTCTCCTATAAAAGGAAGAGCTTATTCTACTTGTTTCGAATTCACCAGATATTTTATTACTTCAACTCCCAACAGATCTTTGAGTGGATCTAGTAGGAAGATTTAAAACCAAGACAAAGTATGGGCTGGGGGTTTAGAGTGTATTGAACTCTTATTTTCTCTATCTCCTCCTGGGAGAGGCCAATGTGCTGAGGGAGCTGAGGGAAACATCACTGCATCTCTGTCCATAGTGCAGTACTGATAGAGTCATTTGTAAGTAATGAAGAGAGCTGGCATTGGGAGGGGGGGAGGGCAGGAGGAGTAGGAGAAGAGCATTCAGATAGTAAGAAAGAAGGCTAGACAGAAACTGTAAGGTGCTCCACTCATATCATCTTAGATTTATTTCTAAACACAGGAAGCTGCTTGCTACATGCCCCGTGACTTGGACCAAGGGCTGCTCTTCACTGCTACAGAATACTTGACCCATGCACCAAACAAGCCCGAAGTGTTCGAGCTAGTGCGTTATCCAGTGACAAGAGGGTAATTAGTCAATTCATGTCCCAGCTTGCTTAGCCCTTGACGACCTCTAAAATATATTCTACACATTCTTCCAAAGTGTCCTAACAGGATGGAATTCCAGTTGTCCACAGTGATAAATGACTGCAAAGCTCATCTTTTTGTGTGTGACATTTCCCCCTTCCTTATTTATTCCCATACTCCCCTACCTGTGTTTCCTGGGATCACTTGTCACATAAACTCTGTACACTGTTATTTTTGCTTCGGGATCTTCTTTCAGTGAAATCAAAATTAAGATAGAAAGTTATCCCTCTCATCACTGCAAAGTTAAAAGCCATATTTAAAGACTCCATTTATGTGTTTTGTTTTTTTTAACAAGATTAGAAATTTCACTTTTTGTGCCGATACAATCCCTAGTCCTTCTGCCTTGATCATCTCTCCCCATTTTTATCCAACTAGAGGCATCATCTGTTAGAATCCAACCCAAGCATCACCTACTCTGTTAAACTTTCTCTGCCCCTTCACAGGCAGTGTTACTCCTTTCCTTCTTTCCCTTGCTTACTAAGCTTAATTTGTTCCAAAGAGAAAACGCAAGCACATATGCGTATAAACAAAGCCAAGGGATGAGTAGGATTATGAAAAAAAAGGTTGCTGACATAATTGAAAGACGTTCTTTCTCCTGTTGAATGTCACTCTAGAAAAATACTTGTCCCTCGTAACTACACAGCCACAGCAAGGCAAACAAATAAACAAAAAGGATAACCTACCTTTTTTTTGTTTTCTCTCTTTCTCTTTTATGTTATGTTTCCTGAATATTCTGTTAATCAACTCATTACTCTTGGCACTAGTCACATTTTTAACACTGTTTTGACTAAATTCCATGAATGATTTGTGAATTCCTCAATATGTAGCATATCACCCAGATAAGATCAAATGCATATGTATAAACACAAACAGGAAATGAAGGAAAATAAGAGCACACAATGGCTACTCAAAATTGATTTTGGATTTGACTTTGCTTTTTATTTTAAAACATTTCCTGATGGATTGAAAAGAAAACTTATACTATATTTCTTATATAGTTAACTCTTATATGTGAGTGTTGGAAATTTGTTCTTTATGGTGTGCATAGCTGTCATTCTCCCAAATTCCCAGCAAACTATTATTATCAGATGAGTTTTCTGGCAGGCGAAATTAAGGCATTAGCACCCTATGTCATGTCCCTGGCTAGAGCAAGTACGGACAAAATCTTCTAACCGTAGCTGTCAGGTTTAAGAAAAGCATTCATGCATAACTCTTATAACCTGAAATTATAAGTAAGCAAAAACTAGAGTAATATCTTGGAGACCAGGTCAATGGGTGAAACTTGGTTTTTCTATGGTGGTTTGTTTAAGACCAAAAGTTGGAGTGGGTGGATGGATGGGTAGAGGTGGCGTCAGCCCAATAATTTCTATAGTAACTCATCGAAGTCTAAGTTTTCTAGGCTGGCCTGCTATTTATGGTGCATCCTTTGTTAAAAGTGGCCAGATATAAGTGTTAAGTGTGAATTCACAGAGAGTTATATGCATGGGCCAACAAATGGTCCAGCACAAAATTGAATGTGGCTTCTGCTTTTGCTTCTGTTATATTTGTACACACAAGTAGAGCTGCCCTCAAATTTAGCTTGCATCGATAAAGTGAGTTTGGCTAAGCTTGAGAAGGACAGGATCAAATAGTTATGCTTTGGAGGGAAAAAATAATCCTGGGGACAGGTGGAAGAGAAATCTGTGAGGAAGCAGGAAACAAAGTCACATATACCTGGATTCATGTGGGTCAGAGAGTTGGAGCAGCCTTTCTCTGTGTTCTCAAGGTCACGAACATGAGGTACAAAAGGTGCACTGCTTACCTACCCTCACTGTTCACCAGAGTGGCTCTATGAGAATGCTGAAACAGAGCAATCAGCATGTCAACCCTCACTCACTTCCCCAATGATAACTGCAATGTATTCTAATGTTGTTTCAACTTAGCTCCTCCATGGGACACTCAAGAACTAGCCTGGGCAAGAAGGAGTGAAGAAAAGAAATAAAGTGACTGGTTTTCTTTTCCTGCAGCCCTGAGTTGTCCTTCCTGCTAAAGAAACAGGTGTTCCCATACTGGGAAAATCCAATATATAAATATCTAAGCACTCAGAGGACTTGAGAATGATTTTTTTTACAAAATGATTCATAGAAGGTTCCCATTAAACCAATGGAGAAATAGCCAAATAAGTTTATTGGATGCTTATAAGTAAGGCAAGAGGCATTTCATAAGCATTTTCTACATACTAAAAATAGAGGTTCAGTGGTTGAGCATTGATCTAGGAACCAGGAGGTTATGGTTCCATTCCCAGTCAGGGCACATGCCGGGGTTGCCGGCTCGATCCCCAGTAGGGGGCGTGCAGGAGGCAGCAGATCAATGATTCTCTTTCATCATTGATGTTTCTATCTCTCGCTCCCTCTCCCTTCCTCTCTGAAATCAATAAAAGAAAATATTTTTTAAAAACAGACCTCTCTGAAATCAATAAAAAAAAATTTTTTAAAAACAGCGGTTAAAAAATAAAATATGACTAGATCATATAGGCATATGAAATAATAGATTTAAGATTCAACTTAGTAATTAACTAGAATTTCTAATATGTGGTCCCTTTTATCATGGATTTTATGGACAGTAAAAAAAAAATAATAATATTTGTGAGGGATAAAACCTGGAAAAAGAATCACTAGAGCCTGGTGTTTGTGATTCTGTTTAATTTTAAACACTCATTCAGAATAGCATTACTAACTTTTGGATTTGTTTCTTCTTTTCCTGTTCTCATGACTGATTTATCCATTAGGCAAATTGCCAATCTGTGAATTTCAGATCCAATTTCTGCATTTCTAAAACAGTATTTCTAACCTGTTTCTCTACTGTGATGCACATGATGGATATATCGGTCACATCCCATGACCTTTTCTTCTAACACTGACATGTTCTCTCCTACATACAGAGGCCTCTACCTCCATCTCCTGTTGGAAGGACAACCTTGAGTCCAGGCTTGTTGAGGCTTATTTCCAAGTTGATCCTAATGGGACATTGCATTTGAGAGCAAAGTGTTCCTATTTTGGAGAACAGCAGCATAGAGTGGCCAAAAAAGTGGACCCATGTTCTCTCTCCCTGCAATATCTTCGCCTGAGAAAGATATACTAACTCCCTCATCTTTAAAGCAGTTGTTCAAATGCTACAGTAATAGGCTCTTTCCAACCACACTACTTAAAATATCTTTCCTGAGTCCCCTCTTTTCTTACACCTTAATTTTTTTCCCCCAATATATTTTTATTGATTTCAGAGAGGAAGGGAGAGGGAGAGAGTGATAGAAACATCAATAATGAGAGAGAATCATTGATCAGCTGCCTCCTGCACGCCCCCTACTGGGGATCGAGACCACAACCCAGGCATGTGCCCTTGACCGGAATTGAACCTGGGACCCTTCAGTCCACAGGCAGACGCTCTATCCACTGAGCCAAACCAGCTAGGGCTACAGCCTTACTTTTTTTCATCTTTCAGTATACAATGCATTTACTTATTATATTCTTCTTTTTTATTTTATTTTTATATTTTTTTAAAAAATATGCACACCCCCTAATGGTGATGTGCCTGAAACCAAGGTACATGCCCTTGACCAGAATCGAACCTGGGACCCTTGAGTCCGCAGGCTGACGCTCTATCCACTGAGCCAAACCAGTTAAAGCTTTATTTTTATTTTCACCTCCTCTAAAAACCTAGTTTCCACGAGGGCAGAGTCTCTTGGTCTATTTTCTTCATTGCTATTTCCTTGGTACCAGCAGTGTGTAGCTCATAATAGCCCCTCAACACATGGAATTAAATGAATGAGAATTGCCATGATTCCTGCTTTATACTTGGAAAAAAAGAACAGTGGAACTCAGAAAGGACAAGTAATTTGTCAGGGGACATGGCTGGCAAAAGGTAGAGCAGTCCCGAATCCTCAGTTCCCTGACCCCAAGCACAGGCCTTACTCATCATGCTATATTGTTTTACAAGTGATTTCTCTGACTGTGATCATTCTACCTGCTTGATTAGTATTTGGTTTGCTTTTAAAGAAGATTCATTCTTTCAGGTTTTGGTTCCATATTTCTTCCTTATTAGTGACTTAATTGGCAAAGCAGATGTCTACTAGGTTTATATATTGTAAAAAAGAAAACCTGTTAATTTTTGTTGGTTTGTTTTAATCTTAGGTTCACAAATTGCAAAATATCCTAGCCAAATATATTTGGCATTATTTTGGAAACCCCTGCGTAATCCATAGGGAAACTGAATACAAATGTTCCAGTTACTTTACATGGGGTTTCAATAATATTTAATGACTAGAGAGTCCATAGGGCATTTTCAAAAATAAATAATGAGAAGTTGGGCTGAGTTAAGAGAGGAACAGTTGCAACTCCTCTCCCACAATGCTCAATCACAATAAGCAGTAGAACAAAGCTTATGTAAATGCTTCAAAATATGGTAACTTGTTTTATAAACATCATAAATATACAAAATATTTTAAAATAGGAAATTTCTCAAAGTTCTAAATCTATGAAACAAACCACTAAACCACCTCATCCTGTGGGGAAATTATTTTGCTTGGAAGACAGTTATCCACTAAAAATAAGCTCATAAATTTGAATCATCTCACAAGCTCGTCTCAACCTGGATTGACAAAATGCCAGCCATTTATAAATAGAGGTTCTTTCTCTACAATTATTGCCCCCCTTTCTGAAGTCAATGTGCCCACCTCCCACACATTTTTGAAGCCACAAGATTCACCTCTTGCCCTATGGTAACAAAAGGGCCCTTTGAAGACCCAGGAACTTTCGTAAAGACATCATTTTTGTTTGTTTTATTTCAGAGGATAATACACACTTTCAGACTAATGTTTCTGCTCTTATTAATCTAACTTTAAATTATCAGTGTCTCTCAGTAACTTAAAGGTTGTTAGGTTGAAAATTAAAATTAAAAATTAAGATAAAAATTTTAAAAATTCAAATTGGAACACACAAACATACTTGTACTAATATATATGACAACTTATCAAGTGTACAGTGTTTAGTGAATGAATGTTTAATCAATCTAAACACCCTATCTAATAAAGAGGAAGTATGCTAATTGACCCTCACGCCATCACAAAGATGGCAAACACCCACAGCCAATAAGGAGGGAATATGCTAATTGAATGCCCCGCCCTCAAAGATGGCAGTGCCCACAGCCAGTAAGGAGGGAATATGCTAATTGACTGCCCCACCCTCAAAGATGGCGGTGCCCACAGCCACAAGATGGCTAGCAGGGGAGGGCAGTTGTGGGAGATCAGGCCAGCAGGGGAGAGCAGTTAGGAGCGACCAGGCTGGCAGGAGAGGGCAATTGGGAAGAGATCAGGCCAGCAGGGGAGAGCAGTTAGGAGCGACCGGGCTGGCAGGAGAGGGCAGTTGGGAGCGACTGGGCCGCAGGAGAGGGCAGTTGGGGGCAATCGGGCCAGCAGGGGAGCAGTTAGGCATCGATCAGACTTGCAGGGGAGTGGTTTGGAGGTGATCAAGCTGGCAGGCAGAAGCAGTTAGAGGCAAGCAGGCAGGCAGGCAAGCGGTTGGGAACCAGCAGTCCCAGATTGGAGAGGGTGCAGACTGGACTGAGGGACACCCCCCCCTCCCCAGTGCACAAATTTCGTCCACTGGGCCTCTGGTATAATATAAAATTTGTAAACTACTTTAAGAACCATTTTCTCCAAGAAACTAAAATAAGATTTGTGTGTAGTGTGTATTTGTGTGGTTTTTAATTTTGAAAACTCTGAAATCTTAAGTTATGAGTAGCTTAATAACTTAGTTATTGCCATGTTATAGCTGGTGCCATGGAACGAGAGAAGGCTGAAATATAAAACAGACCACAGCTCTTTCATGACTAAGCTTAAAACAAAGAGTAATTATAGTTACCTTAAACAATTGTTGTAACTTTGTAAATAATTATAGATCATTGTTTTTCTCCAAAGTATAGAAAGCTATGAGGTATTGTTTAAAAACACAAGAGTAAAAATTGCAGAGTTTTAGGATGAGGAGTGATGCTGTGGCTTTTTTTTTTTTCCTGAAAAGGAAGATAATTTAATTATATAATTGCAGTTAACGTGAAGTCTATTAGAGAACTCAATCACTCCACATTTTATAGATATGAAAATATGCTGCCCATACACATCTGTGTTGAAAATCTGTGGTATAGCTAAAGAGTCATATCACAGATAAATTACCTAGTACATTTTAATTGTTATGTGATACATTGTCTTCCTAAATTATTTTACAGTTTTGCCATTTTGTATTATAGTTGCTAGGACTGACATTCATGGGGAAATGCTCTACTCATCAGTGAAGTGGTCATAATTTATGAGAGAAAAGCAAGGGGAATGCATTTGGCCTATGTAAGCCATGACTGATATATTCAATCTCTGATAACAGGGTAGCTACAACCAAGTATTGCTAGAATCTGGGCATTTTTCTCTAAAATTCAACCTCAAGTAAGACAACATACTTCTCAGGCTTATAATAAAAGTTAACATTTCTAATATATATATTTTTTTTTCCTTTTTTTTTTTTTGGTTAATCCTCACTTGAGGATATTTTTTCCATGGATTTTTTAGAGAGAGTGAAAAGGGGAGAGTGAGAGGGAGAGAGAGAGAAACACTGATATGTGAGAGACACATTGATTGGTTGCCTCCCACACATGCCTGCAACTGAGGTATAAGCCTGGAAATTGAACCCGTGACCCTTTGGTGTGAGGGCCAATGCTGTAATCACTGGCCAGGGCTATATTTTTCATTTTAAACTCAGAAATGTATCAGTAAGTTAGGTCATATAGAAATCAATTAAGTTATATATTGATTGGCTGACTGACTTACATGAATAAATTTTCTGCTTACACCTCTGACCATAATAAAAATATGCATTACATATTATCATATATATACATATATATCTGTGTGTGTCTCTGTGTGTGTGTGTGTATCATAGCAGAGATGAAAGGCAGATTAACATTCTTCTCCAGGCAGTAAAATTATGGAAATATTCATATCTTCTTCAACAGCTCTACATTAAACTGTTATTGAGCTTCTATTAAGTAGATAAAAGAGATCAGTGGAATTGCAGTAGTCGCCCCCTAAGCTAAGGTTTCGCTTTCCCCGGTTTCAGTTAATCTTGGTCAAATGAGGTTTGAATATATTAAATGGAAATTTTCAGAAATAAGCAAGTCATAATTTTTAGGTTGCATGCCATTCTGAGTAGTGTGATAAAATCTCTCACCATCCCACTCTGCCATGCTCAGGATGTGAGTCATCCCTTTGTCCGGGGAATTCACACTCCCACCCAACAGTCACTTAGTAACCATCTTGGTTCTCAGATCCACTGTCCTGGTATCACAGTGCTTTTGTTCAAATATCCTAATTTTACTGAATAATGGCTCCAAAGTACAAGAATAGTGATGCTGTCGATTTGGATATGCCAAAGAAAAGCCATAAAGTGATTTATTTAGGTGAAAAGGTAGGTATGTATAAGAAAAAGAAAACCACATAGTATGTGTGTGTGTGTGTGTGTGTGTGTGTATGTATGTATGTGTATATATATATATATGGGGTTCAGTAGATCTGCAGTTTCAGGCATCCACTGGGAGTCTAGGAATGTTATCCCCTGTGGGTAAGGAGAGTCTACTGTACTCTGAAGTTGTAGGGAGCCTTTAAAACTAAGAGTAGAACTCATGTCATATATATAATGCTTTTAAAATTCTGTGTGAGTGTGTGTTTTTTTAAATATGGTTAAGGATGGAAGAGGAAGCATTGAAATCTAAGATTCCCCCCCTCCCCCCAACTGAGGTTCTCTTGAAATCAAGGACCAGCAAGTTACTATTAGCTTCCCACTGTGGTTAACTGTGAATAATCTTTATAGTTAAAGCTCACAGATTGACAAAGTTTAGGCAACTGGGATATATGATCCAGCTCTCGCAGCCTTATCTCATAGTTGGATCTGTTCACCTTTTCAAAGTCACTCATTATGAGATTGACAAAGAGCCCAGTCCTCTCAAATTCCCAGTGTTTACTATAAACACAGGAAGTTCAGAATTCTCAGAATTAAGCCCAACTCGGAGCCTGTCTTCAGCAGGATGAATTCTGCAGTTGCACAAAGAACCCACGTGAAAAATATTTGAAAGAGCCTGCACATTGATGGAATCATTTACTGATTCAGGACCCATTAATTCAGAATTCTGGAGTCAGTCACTCATTTAGTGTGA
Source organism: Myotis brandtii (assembly GCF_000412655.1). Taxonomy (NCBI): domain Eukaryota; kingdom Metazoa; phylum Chordata; class Mammalia; order Chiroptera; family Vespertilionidae; genus Myotis; species Myotis brandtii. The sequence goes on along the minus strand of NW_005371843.1, from coordinate 3,353,117 downwards.
AAGAGATCTTTTTATCTGCCTGTGAAGAAAATCCTGATAAGCCAATCAACAGTGCACATAAGAATACCAGAGTGATATCTGACGTACAAGAACAGCCGGATGGTTTTAAGTCCCTTTCTGGGACCTGGATTGTTAATTGGTGTATTGTGATTTCAAGATAATTGTCATCATAGGCTAAGTGGTTATTATCTGTGAATAATCTGAAAGCTTCTGAAAGACAAAACAATACAACTATCTATTGTTCCATAACCTATACTCTAATTATCTTTTATAACACCATTCATTAAGTCTTAGTCAAAATCCCACAGAGGCAAGCTTGAGAGGCCAATAGGTAGGGCAGTTTCTGGGGAAGATCTAACCCTGAGCTTCATGAGCTTAAAAAAATAGCTGTTTGTGTGCCTTACCTTCAGTCTGTACTTCTGTGGTTGACATTGAGATAGAGGTTATAAAGACTTTTCTGAAATAGAAACAGATTTACAAGATGCTACTTGTGTGCTTCTATGTGTTATTTTACTCAGAATCCTCCAGTAAACACATATGTATGTTTGGTTATCTCCACAAAACAGTTGAATAAATTGAGGCTCTAAAATATTAAGTGAAAAAAATATCCGAAGGTTGAATGTGTTGAAACTCATCTATGAATCCCCTCTGAGCTGTCCAAGATGCATGTTTTTTGTACTCCATCATATCGCATCAAAGGTTACTCACCTAGTAAGAGCCGCAAGGAAATGACCCTTCATACAAACCTTCAGCAAACACATATTTTATCACAGTAGTTTGTGCAATTTCCTGCACTAACATGTGATTTATTTATGTGCAACAGACCTTGTCATTTTCAAGCTGGTATCAGAGAACCCAGAACATGTCTTGGTCCCTAGTGTGACTCAATAAATATTGACTAAATTAATATATTTAGAGCAAGAAGAACTAATCCAGAAGCTAATCTTCAGTTTTGGGGGTGCAATCTGATAAAGGAAAGCGAGTTATATTAGCAATGCTTATTTAAATGACAGAGCACCTCTATAGAAAGCATTTTAATGCTGCTGATATTACATGAACTAAACAGAAGACGACCTGTGAGTTCCATACAGAATGTGGCAGGCAGAATTCCAGAAATGACCTCAGATTCAAAGCCTTAATCTCTGGAACCTATAAATATCATGAGGTAGCTTTCTGGTGATTATGTTATGTTATGTTATAGAATTACCCTTAAGGTAAGGAGAATTACCCTTAAGGTAAGGAGATTATCTCTGAATTTCCCCTTATCACATCCTTACAGGCTTTAATTAGATTGGCACAATCTAATCAGATGAACCACTTTAGGAGCGAACGCACCTCTATAGAAAGCATTTTAATGCTGCTGATATTACATGAACTAAACAGAAGACAACCTGTGAGTTCCATACAGAGTGTGGCAGGCAGAATTCCAGAAATGACCTCAGATTCAAAGCCTTAATCTCTGGAACCTATAAATATCATGAGGTAGCTTTCTGGTGATTACGTTAAGTTATAGAGTTACCCTTAAGGTAAGGAGATTATCTGGTTGGCACAATCTAATCAGAGGAACCACTTTAGGAGCAAATAGTTTTCTCTGGCCAGTGGGTAGAAAGAGGAAGTCAGAGCGATTCAAAACTTGAAAATAACTTGACTCACTGCTCTTGGTGTGAAGATGGAGGGAGCCACCTGAGAAGGAATGTGGGTGACCTTAAAAAGCTGAGAGGGCCCCGTAGCTGACAGCCAGTAAGTAAACAAGGACCTCAGTCCCTGTAGGGAATGAGCTTGGAAGAAGACCCCAAACTCCAGATGACAATGCAGTCAGCTAACATCTTGACTTCAACCTTGATCTCAAGTAGAAACCCTTATAGAATTGTGAGCTAGTTGATGGGTATTGTTTTAACCCCCTAAGTTTGTGAGAATTTGTTACACAACAGTAGAAAGCTGATGTACAGGACAATTAACTTTTTAATAAAAACTATTACTAACAATATTGACTATCCTCTTTAATAAAATTGTAATGAAACCTTTAAAATGAAAAGTAAATTCAGGGGGAAATGCTCACCTGTTTCAAGGAGTTCAGTGGGAAAGACCTTCATTGTCCAACTATAAATTTACATTATGCAGCTATACGCTACTTTCCACCATATGAAAATGGATGTGTACTCTGAAAACTTAATGTAGTCTGTGGGCTTCTGATAGGCATCCATATTAAAGAGGCAAAAACCTTTTTTGGGGGGTGGGGAGGAGGGGATATATTTTAATGATTTTTGAAAGAGGCTAAGGCCTTTTTTGTGGCCTTATTCAACTTCCCCCAAAACTTGCCTTAGAGCCTGTCACATTGAGAAAATATATGTGACTTCCTTTTGTTTTTTCATGTGTTTTGAGTTTAATAGCATATGCTATTTATATTTGGTTTCTATAGAGAGTTCCTTTTTGTCTTGTAAACAGTTGCAAAGATTTACCTAGCTAGGGCTGTGTGGGTTTTCTCTTTCTTTATCCACCCATCCTCCTTGGAAAGTCTGAATAGTTCTAAGGATTAGCAGCAGCTTAACTTCAGTCATGAGTTATAATAGATAAATACAGTTATTGTTCCAGTTTGGCTCTTTAGAACAGTGTGAAATTAACCAGTTGCCTTATTCTTTCCTCACAGTCAACATCTTAATAGTCACTCCTATTTGAGTTTCATTAACTTGTCAGAAAGTACCAGTAAATGAATTCTCAATATGAAATGAGGCCCAGAGGTCAAGTTATTCTTCTTCCAAATGAGTTAGATACTTCTGGAAAGGATAATCGACTTCTTTCTCTTAAGGGCCTAATACGTAACAGATAATGAATTAGTCAAATAACACATGCTATTTCTTGGGGTTATTAATACTCCCATTTTTCAGGTCAGGGCACTGATACTCAGAGAGATTGAAAGACTTGCCAAAAACGTATAGATATGAAGTGGAGGGTCTCCATGGAGTTTAATCAAAAATGATTCTGCATTGCTGGCACTTACATAAGTGTTAGGCCTCCTAAATTGCCACAGGACTGCATATATTTTGTCTTCTGTCCTTGACTCTGATGCTTTGGAATCTATTGTGGAAGAACATGATGGTTCCCCTGATCTCAATATATTAGCAATGCTTATTTAAATGACAGAGCACCTCTATAGAAAGCATTTTAATGCTGCTGATATTACATGAACTAAACAGAAGACAACCTGTGAGTTCCATACAGAGTGTGGCAGGCAGAATTCCAGAAATGACCTCAGATTCAAAGCCTTAATCTCTGGAACCTATAAATATCATGAGGTAGCTTTCTGGTGATTACGTTAAGTTATAGAGTTACCCTTAAGGTAAGGAGATTATCTGGTTGGCACAATCTAATCAGAGGAACCACTTTAGGAGCAAATAGTTTTCTCTGGCCAGTGGGTAGAAAGAGGAAGTCAGAGCGATTCAAAACTTGAAAATAACTTGACTCACTGCTCTTGGTGTGAAGATGGAGGGAGCCACCTGAGAAGGAATGTGGGTGACCTTAAAAAGCTGAGAGGGCCCCGTAGCTGACAGCCAGTAAGTAAACAAGGACCTCAGTCCCTGTAGGGAATGAGCTTGGAAGAAGACCCCAAACTCCAGATGACAATGCAGTCAGCTAACATCTTGACTTCAACCTTGATCTCAAGTAGAAACCCTTATAGAATTGTGAGCTAGTTGATGGGTATTGTTTTAACCCCCTAAGTTTGTGAGAATTTGTTACACAACAGTAGAAAGCTGATGTACAGGACAATTAACTTTTTAATAAAAACTATTACTAACAATATTGACTATCCTCTTTAATAAAATTGTAATGAAACCTTTAAAATGAAAAGTAAATTCAGGGGAAAATGCTCACCTGTTTCAAGGAGTTCAGTGGGAAAGACCTTCATTGTCCAACTATACATTTACATTATGCAGCTATACGCTACTTTCCACCATATGAAAATGGATGTGTACTCTGAAAACTTAATGTAGTCTGTGGGCTTCTGATAGGCATCCATATTAAAGAGGCAAAAACCTTTTTTGGAGGGCGGGGGGAGGGGATATATTTTAATGATTTTTGAAAGAAATTAAGGCCTTTTTTTGTGGCCTTATTCAACTTCCCCAAAACTTGCCTTAGAGCCTGTCACATTGAGAAAATATATGTGACTTCCTTTTGTTTTTTCATGTGTTTTGAGTTTAATAGCATATGCTATTTATATTTGGTTTCTATAGAGAGTTCCTTTTTGTCTTGTAAACAGTTGCAAAGATTTACCTAGCTAGGGCTGTGTGGGTTTTCTCTTTCTTTATCCACCCATCCTCCTTGGAAAGTCTGAATAGTTCTAAGGATTAGCAGCAGCTTAACTTCAGTCATGAGTTATAATAGATAAATACAGTTATTGTTCCAGTTTGGCTCTTTAGAACAGTGTGAAATTAACCAGTTGCCTTATTCTTTCCTCACAGTCAACATCTTAATAGTCACTCCTATTTGAGTTTCATTAACTTGTCAGAAAGTACCAGTAAATGAATTCTCAATATGAAATGAGGCCCAGAGGTCAAGTTATTCTTCTTCCAAATGAGTTAGATACTTCTGGAAAGGATAATCGACTTCTTTCTCTTAAGGGCCTAATACGTAACAGATAATGAATTAGTCAAATAACACATGCTATTTCTTGGGGTTATTAATACTCCCATTTTTCAGGTCAGGGCACTGATACTCAGAGAGATTGAAAGACTTGCCAAAAACGTATAGATATGAAGTGGAGGGTCTCCATGGAGTTTAATCAAAAATGATTCTGCATTGCTGGCACTTACATAAGTGTTAGGCCTCCTAAATTGCCACAGGACTGCATATATTTTGTCTTCTAGGTAATATTCTGTCCTTGACTCTGATGCTTTGGAATCTATTGTGGAAGAACATGATGGTTCCCCTGATCTCAACAACAAATATATTAACAAGAAAACTATGAATTCGTCTGATTGCTTTTACGTTTTTAACCTAAGCCTCTTCTAGGAAAGAATATGTTCTGCCATTCCCTCACACCGTAGATATGTGCTATTCAATAAGCCAGTTTTGTTTCAATTTCTTAAAGGCTCTTCATTCACACCAGCTACTTTTGGAGGGTTGGGTATTCAAATGTGGCGAGTGGATACCATACTGGATGGTGCAGATTCATAGACCATTTCTGTCATTGCAATAAATCCTACTTGGACAACACTACTACAGAGCCAGAGGAACACCAGTTAATACACTTGGCTATGGGCTGGGTATGCACTGGGAATTTAAAACTTTTAAATATTTAAAATAAGTATATAAAATATATCTCATTGAGCCTAAGGTCTATAGAGTCTCAAAATTAGTAGTTCCTTTATGCTACTAAAAAAAACAAAAAAAATTTTGTTTTTCAGAGTGTTTTGTAGCAGGGTCTACCCGTTTCTTTTATACCAGGACATGGGGAAGAACTCTGAATTTCCCCTTATCACAGCCACAGCATCCTTACAGGCTTTAATCACATACCCTTTTTGCTGCCAACATAAATTGTTCTCATTGTTTAAATTTCCTTCTTAAAACCAGTTTATCAAGTACTCGTTGAATGCCTAAATGTTTCAGGCACTGGACTAGGGATGCTTGAAACGCAAAGATTAATTATATAATATCCCCTTACCAACCTTCACTTTTACTCCGGGTTAACTCCTAGCTATCCTTTGGGTCTCAGTCCAAAGGCCACTTCTTCTGGGAAGCCATCGGTGCTTCTCTAGACATTGTTAGGTGCCTTTGCTCTATAGCCACTACAACTCCATCCTTACTATCAATTTTAATGTAGCCATTTGCCTTTGCTCCCCACTTAAACGGTGGGCACCACAAGGGCAAGAACTCTGTTGCCTTATTCATCAATGGATTTCTAACTCATAAAACAGTGCTTGTCACTTGGCAGGGGTTTTTGACTTGTTTTATTTTTGAATAGTTGTTATTTGTTTTGCGAACATAGGCAAGTGGCAACTTTTTATTTATTTATTGTGTCCTATCTACCCATTACAATATCTCTAAGAAGAATTTTAAAAATTCACTTTAGTTACCTTGAGAAAAATACTATGTCTTTGTTGAATCTTCTAGTGTATAGGAAATATAATATAGAAGCATTTTTCTAGAAAATATAAGGCAGCAAGAAATAGCATGCTACCCCTGCTGGTGTGGCTCAGTGATTGAGCATTGACCCATGAACGAGGAGGTCACAGTTCAATTCCCAGTCAAGGCACATGCCCAGGTTGTGGGATTGATCCCCAATAGGGGGCATGCAGGAGGCAGCAATCAATGATTCTCTCTCATCGTTGATATTTCTATCTCTCCCTCTCCTTTCCTCTCTCTGAAATCAATAAAAATGTATTTTTAAAGAAGAAATAGCATGCTAAAAATGGGCATTGGAAGCAAAAATCATCTTTTTCTGCTGCCAAATTTGCTGTGTGAACTTCATGCCACCAATATATCTTTATTTTCTAGGACCCTCATCTATAAAACAGGTATGAGAGGTCTACTCCACAATTTCCAAAAGAATTAAATTAAATAATGTGGGATTCATGTCAAATGCTGGTCGAATGCTCAACATGTATCAGAGTCTTACCTGTTTTCATATATTCAGGAATCGGCTCTGTAGAAAATGATTGGTAGTTTGTTGTGTTTGGTATTTTTTCCTCTTCCTCTTTTAATTGATTTGACTTTCCCCTTTTAGTGTGTGTATCTTAATATCTGATCTCCCTCTTCTATCCCAACCCTTCTTTCCCAATCGCATCCTGTCTTTATCTGGCTCAGCTGATGACACAGATTATAATTGAGCATTGACCTCTGACACAAATAAGCATCTGTCTCACACATTTAGGATATTGTGTTGCCTGTAATCCCTCCCAGTTCGTGACTTTAAATTACTTTTGAAATTTCTGTGTAATTTCAGGTTAGTAGGTTAAAATTGCAATTTTATTTTGGCAGATAATGTGTTTTTAAATGAGCTCTTCTCAATATGTATATGAAATAGTTTCCTCATATTGCAGAGTGACTTTTTTGTTTGTCCTTGACCACAGTGGGAAGTAGAAACTATGCATTACTTGGCAAAAGTTCATTTAATTTTTGGAAGAAGTTTGAGATCCTACATTTAACTTGTATTATGTTCATATTGTGTTGGTTAAAAAGATACTCTGATGCCTTTGTTGTTGTGTTGTTTTTTGATTTTTTTTTTTGAGAAAAAATAGAGAAACGGAAGAAATCTTTCATAGCTCTTGCTTTTGTTGTAATGTACCCCGCGAATCACACAAGGACGCCTCAAGAAGTCGAATTAAAGAGTCACATTTATTGCAAATCCGGGACTCTGAGGGGGCATTTCGCTCTCCCAAATCTCATAGTACCCTCCCCAGCCCCAACATCAGATTTATATAGGCAAAGATCACAAAGGTATTGATTACATCCCAAGGTTTGGAATGAAGAACCTGGTTTGCAAAAAAAGCAGTTTACAGAAGCAGACTTAAGCATGTTATCTAAATTATAGTCTTGGGTCTCCGGATCACTGAGTTGACAGAAACACATTATCTAGGCCCCTTGGGTCTTGGGACCACTGAGTCAACAGGGACACGTTATCTGGAGCCCTCTGACCTTGGGATAATTGTGCTGTCCTTCCCAGGTACAGAAGAATGTGCTTTGATAACCAGTATGACCACAACCAATTGGATATTCATATTACAATCATTAGGGTATTTAATCGAATGGGATGATTTATATAATTCAGAAAATCAAAATAACTTTTCTATTATTTTTGGCAAGCAAATAAGTATAGAAACCAAATAGCAAGGTTAAAGTTAAACTATAGTTTCTACCTGAGATGATTGCTACCATACTTCACTTTCAAAGTTATTGCTTTGTTGAAGGCTATTAATTTTTCTTACGTTCTCTTACTTATTGATGTGTGTTGTAGTCTACTAGCAAATAATGGAACCCCTAAAGAAGGCCACAGAATACTCCCCAAACATGTGAATATTTTATATTTCATGGCAAAAAAATTTCAGATGCTATTGTAGGCTATTGAGATGGGGAGATGATTTGGGTGGACTCATTTTAATCACAAGGATCCTTATAAGAGGGAAGCAGGAGGTGCAGAGTCAGAAAAGGAGATGTGACAATTGAAGCAGAGGCTTGAATGATCAAGGGCCATGAGCCAAGGAATGCAGGCTGGAAGCTGGAAACAGCAAGGACACTGATTCTCTCCTGGAAAGGAGAAGCAGACTTCTGACCCCTTGATTTCACCCCTGCAAGACTCATTTTTGACTTCCAGAACTATATAATAAATTTGTATTAATTTAAGCCATTGAACTTTTGGTAATTCATTATTATGGCAGCAATATAAAACTAATGCAATGTATTTAAAAATATTTTTTTTGTTTCCAAAGTAAAAAAACAAACAAAAAAAATCCAAAATGTTGTATCTTAAACATCAAAGTGGGCTGCTCATGTGTTTAAGTGCACATCTTTTTACCAAGCTATGGTACCTGATGAGCATTTGAGCTGAAGGAATCCTTTATTCCCCCAAAGAGGAAGCAGATACCAAGTATATTCTGTAATGAGACTACTAAACACATTTGTATAATCCTCTGAGAACTAGTATGCTGAGAAAATATGTATCTATATTTTTTAATTGATCTTGAGCTAATATGCAAAGCTTTCCTTCCTATCTATATTAAGATCACTTAAGAAAATTTTTTCTATGCCACAAAATTATTTGTTGACCAATAGACTTGGGAGAGTTTAACAGGAGCCTACATAAATGAGATTGAGTGAAATCAGTTTGGGGGATTGCAGACAAGGACATTCTTGAGGGGACAAGAGACACAATTTTATCTATATACTAGAGGCCTGGTGCATGGATTTGTGCACTGGTGGGGTCCCTTGGCCTGGCCTGTGCCCTCTCGAAATCCAGGACCCTTTGGAGGATGTTGAAGAGCCAGTTTCAGCCTAATCCCCACAGGCCAGGCTGATGGACCCCACCTGCTGGAGGGACCCCACTTACTCTGCAGATGCCAGGGAGGGACCACAGGAGGTTGGCTCCAGAGTGTGTTCAGCCCATCTAGCCCAGTCCTGCCCCACCAGTCACCTTCTAATTAATTTCCTTTTAATGTGCATGAATCTGTGCACCAGGTCACTAGTATTTAAATAGTAGTTAAAATGCCCTAGTAAACATTTGGAGGGAAAGATAATTCTTTCCTCACTAGCTTCGCTGACTTTCCATAACTGTGCTAAGGAAACTTAATTAAACAAAGTACATTGCTAAGAAGCTAGCCTGGTTACACTGAGGGACCTGTGAAAATGTGCTTGGAACCTCACATGCCATGTAAGGGCTCAATTTGTCTTGCCCATTGTCACTGACTTTCTTGGGCTCATGGACCAAGATTCCCTGCATCTGAAGACAACACATGATTTTAAAGATTCTTTTTTATTCTAAACTAGAGGCCCAGTGCACAAAAATTTGTGCACTCGGGGGAGGGGGATCCCTCAGCTCTGCCTATGCCCTCTTGCAGTCTGGGACCCCTTGGAGGATGTCCACCTGCTGGCTTAGGCCCGCTCCATGGGGGATCGGGCCCAAGCTGGCAGTCAGACATCCCTCTGGCAGCCCGGCAGCCCTCTGGGGATGTCCACTTGCCAGCGGG
>NW_005371843.1:3302107-3342702 GCF_000412655.1 Myotis brandtii | reverse complement strand
GTGGCCACAGCCAGCTGAAAGCAGGTATCTGGGGTTTATTTACCTTCTATAATTGAAACTTTGTTGCTTTGAGTGGAGCTCAGAGCTGGGAAGCTTGGCTTCCTCCATCATTGGGGCAACCAAGCCTCCTGCTTGCTCCAGCTCCGTGGCTGCTGGCCGCCATCTTGGTTGGGTTAATTTGCATATAGTCACTCTGATTGTCTGTTGGGCGTGGCTTAAGGTGTAGCGAATGTGTGGTCAATTTGCATGTTTGTCTTTTATTAGTGTAGATACTGGTCAACATTATGATTTCATTTTCACTTAATGTTCAATCACATATACAAGTACAGTTTGAGGGGGAAAAAATCAATGAGCTCTTAATAATACATAGACTCCAAAGGAAATGTTCTCTGACTTCTCTAAGCTATGTGTTTCATTAACAACGTCAGCAAACTTCTGTTATCCCCATGTTCATGTGTAATTCAAAATATCTCCTTATGAGCCTCCCTTTCTTTCCCGGCTGTCAGTTGCCAAGGGCACAAAGTCTAATTTCTTTTTGGTTATTATATACCCCGCAATAATTGCATAGTAAACCCTGAATATACATTTGTTGACCACTCACCTTCCTTAATCCGTTCCTTTAAGGTGCTTAAATAATTTCAACCCCTCTTGCTGGGGTTACCAGAGGTCTTCTCTCCGAGGAGCTTAAATCTCTACTCTTCCTCTTCAATAATGAAGGGCTTTTCATAATGCCCAATTTCCTCATTTTGTTTCTTTGTTCATATCAGGCACATCAAAAACTCTTATGTAATAATTTTAAACACTTTTGAAATCTGCATAAGTGTATATCAATGCACATGCATTCTATCATTCTCAAAGTCTCTGCCAGGCTTTCAGGTTATTAATGATTAAGCCACTTTCTTAGCAGAGATCACACATTTTGCTGAAGCACGAATTGCCTTTGGTAAACAGAGATCATCTTTGCCTTCACCATCTCTAAATAATCTGGAAAGCATGGATTTGGCACTTACCTATCATGTAAGGCTATATTTGCACCCTTGACTTTGCTGGTGGAGGCAGATGGTGAAGAGGGTTTGAAACAAGGAAAACAACAAAACAAACACATATGTGATTAGAGTGACTGCATTTGGAATCCAGATTTTTCTCAGTCTAAAGCCCAAATAAGTATGCTTTGGTGAACTGCCATTTTGGTTCTCTGAGATGTACCCACAAGATGCCTTTAAGATGTAGTGCCAGTTGTGTATTTCTGGGTGTTTGACACTGTTTTCTTTGATTCCGTTTTAGCAGTTAGTCATTGGATATTCTAACAGCTTGTCTAATTTCTTTTTGTCAATCTATCCAATGGCCACTATCATGGGCATTCCACATGTAATATAAAATTAGCAAGCGTTGTCATTTGGGCTTAGTTAGAGCAGTCTGACCATTCCAATGCTTTAAACTAAAGTCAGAAAGCTTAACCTTAGCCTGGGCTGAGCCCCAGAATCAACATGCAGCCTTAAATGACTCATTTTTTTTTCAGGGACTCAATTTCCTCATTTCTTAAAGTTAATGGAAAATGTGCCCAACTGAAACTAATAACTCACTTTAAACTAAAGTCAGAAAGCTTAACCTTAGCCTGGGCTGAGCCCCAGAATCAACATGCAGCCTTAAATGACTCATTTTTTTTTCAGGGACTCAATTTCCTCATTTCTTAAAGTTAATGGAAAATGTGCCCAACTGAAACTATATAACTCACTGTGATGTAGGCATTGGGTGTTCTAAAGAGGCTAGTAATTATTCCTCTTCCTGATTGGAATGTAGTGGGTCATCTAATCTTGCTCTGTTAGGTACATAAGTATGTATATAAACATATCCACAACTAAGCAAGACCCAATTAAGAAGCTTTTGCTGGTTCCTTTCTCAGAAAGGAAGGGCAGAACATTCTTCCTGGAATGAATCCTGGCAGGATGTAAGGACCAAACCCATCTTTCTTTGTGGATCATGCCACACCCATCACTGTCTTTTATCAACTCAAGGGACTTCCTCACAGGCACAGAGGCCTCTCTGAGCACCTCTCCATATCACATCACTCCATTTAAGCTCTCTGCTTGGAACTTATCAGCATGTGATATTTCCTTCTTGTTTATTCGTGTATTATTTCATTGTTCCTTTTTAAGATATAAGTGCAAGGAAATCAGAAACCTTGTTATTGTTGAGTCAAAAGTACCTTAGAATAGTGTCTGGCACTTAGCAAATACTGAATTAAAATATGGTGAATGTTATTCTTTCTTTCAGAACATGGAATATAGCTAAAATCTAACCACTTCACACAAAAACCTGCCATCATTTTGAATTACTGGATGTGTGCCAAAGTTGTTGAGAGCAACTGTGAATCCTTGGGGAACAATCATGGAGGTAGTGGGGAGTTCTGAGGCAATTTCTGGAATGTATTTGTAAATGGCATATGGATATTAAAAGTCTTGATGAGGTTTAGTTGGCCATAGCTTTACTTTTCTTTAACATAGCTCTTCAGACTAATCCCTGTCCTTGGTCAGAATATCAGGAAAATGTAATAAGATTTTGAGTTACTCTCTGTTATTGTTACAATTGTATATTATGTATTAAAAATAATATGTTACTGTGAGATTGTGCTCTAATAGTTATACTTCAATCTTCCATTTAAGTTTATTTCCTGCCCTTCCTGTTTCCTCTCTCTTTTTCTCCCCCACCTCCCCTTCTCCTTTCTTAGATCATGTCACTTGTTGTGGGGAAAGAGGATGCGATTGATTTCTTCTCTGGCCTCTTATGTCATCCTCCTCTCCCCCACCACTCCATTGGCCCCATTCTCCTCTAAGGAAGAAGGAAGGAGAGTAAAATGATAAAATAATGTTTTACTCGTCTGATGCTATTCATATCCCCACCCCCAGATCGATCGATCGATCTATCTATCTATCTATCTATCTATCTATATTTTATTGATTTCAAAGAGAGGAAGAGAGTGGGAGAAAGAGAGACAGAAGCATCAATGATGAGAAAGAATCATCAATTGACTGCCTCCTGCATGCCCCCTACTCGGGGGGATTGAGCCCACAACACGGGCATGGCCCTAACCAGAATCAAACCATGACCTTCTGGTTCATAGGTCAACATCCAACCACTGACCCATGCTGGCCCAGCCCCTTTCTTTTCTTGATGGTGGGGTCAAACCTGTCTATTCTTCCTCCAAAAGAAGGAGAAAGCCAAAATATAGCATTTCCTACCAGTCTGAAAAATTTTCCCCAGAAACATTTACTCATACATTTTCATAAATTGCAAGACAAAGGTGGATGATAGATAATGGACTAAAAAACTGTTTGGGCCACCTCTCAGCAATCCCTGCTTCTATCGTTGGTTGAGAGCTTCTCTTTAGAATGAAAGATACTTTGATAGTAGTTGTTTACACCTTTGGGCCCTCAGTCAGAACTCTCAGACAACATGAAATATTTTAACACCTGTTTCCTCTGCTCTTGCTTTTATAGTCCTTTTAGAATATGGAGAGTGGATGGGTATGAGTACTGGTGATGCGATTAAGTTATGGAAAGTTGACATCAGAATAGCTTCTGGTAATCATCTTGTCAAAACGAGGTAGTGTGTCTAAAAGTAAAATTTTAAAGGTGGGGGAGAGTTGAGATATAGAAAAAGATCAAATCTTGGTGACAGTGGTAGAATTTTTGGTTCTTGTCAAGCCTGATCAGAGATCTACCTTTTAATTTTTGATTTTTTTTATTTAGAGGAACCACTAAATTATTTTTGGCTCAAGCCAGGTTGAGGTAAGATTTTGTCACTTGCCATTTTATAGTTGATAAGTTTCTGCCAATATATATTTTTTTCTTTACAACTAGCACTTAGTAGCTCCACCTTGTTCTTCTGCAGATCATCCACCCTATTTGATTACTGATATTTATCAGTTTGACTGATACACAAGTAACTTTTAAAATCAAACTTGTGCTCTTCTGCTTTTCCACTAGTTAAGATTTCCAGTACACTTAAACGTCTGAGAAAGAGACAGAGCTTCTACAATACTTTAGGTCCAGTCTTTTTATCTTTGCATTCATATCTCTTTAGATGGTGTGTTATTGGCTGTGTTTTCATAATTAAACATGGACTCCTAGTGTGTCTGCACAGCATCAAATATCTGGATGGATAATTAAAGATTATACTTCTGGTTGGAAAGTAAGAGTCAATCCAACATGTCTAACTAACACCAAAATAGCCAAATGTTTGACCAAAAAACATACTCCCCATTTGAATGCTCTCCACTGAACAGAGCCAAACCAACTGAGCCCCTAAAATTTGCCATGTATTGAGTGAGGGATTCTCATACATGGATTAGCTATAACTCTTCTAATAATCCTGCACACTTGGCTGTTATTATCACAGTTTTTACTATAAAATAAATGGTGAATATGCTAAAATATTTTACCCAAAGGTGTACAACTGGTAAATGGCAGAGTTAGCATCCAAGCTCATGCCACACTTTGGCAATCTTCACTTATTCCCTTTAGAAGCACAGCATCAAATATCTGTGTCATCTTTAGACATCTCTATTCAGCTCAGCTGGCAAAACTTTCCTGACGCAATATGACTGCATATTGCTGGTGGTGTCAGTTTCTTTTTCATATGTGACCATTTAATGTTTGAGTTGCTCATCTGTACGGGGGTCTTTCTCATCCTCCAGGGCTTCCTTTATGCTAATTAAGCATGACCTTAGACCCAACATGGTTTCAATTTATTAAATCTTTGTTTTTGGTGTTTGTGGAAAGAACATTTTATGTTATTAGTTTGATTTCCACTCATTTACCCCATCACCACAATAAAAAACAGACACACGAAGCATGCTCTATAACATGACATTGGCATGGGCCTAACAGAGTAGTTAAATATGATGGGTATAATTATGCTCTGTGATTCTCAGATGAAAAAAAAATCACATTATTTTGCTTTATTAAAATAAAACTTTTTCAAATCTTTCTTTCAGGAAATCACATTTTATCTATGCATTGGGTGCACACACTATGATTCACAACAGACACATCAGTGCTAGAGCTTATGTAATGCTCATTGGGAGAGTTCCTGCAGTTTTTCTATCCATTCTGGTGACAGAAATGATGTTGTCAAAGCTGTGCGGTTTGCTTGAGGATTGGTGTCCAACTTCTATGCTGCCCACTGAAACCCCTTTCTCCAGGCCACTACAGCTTTCCATGAAGCTGCCCAGACCCAATCCCTAACTGTTTAGTACCCACGGATTCTTGTGCCACCTGACCTGAGTTAATGCCACCTGTGTGGTCACCTATCTTTTTCATTCAGGGAATGTGCCACTCCTATCTCCTTTAAGTTAAATGATTCAACATGTATCCATGGCTCAGACATTGTGTTCTCAGATAATATGGTTCACAACTTCTAAGGGTCTCAGCCTTCATGTATTGTACCAAGTTCTGTTGCTCTACCTCTGGGACAATGGATCTCACACTCCAGAGAAGAGCTTTAAGATGCTTATAGGGAAAATGGGGTGAGCTGTTAAACCTCTGACAGAAATAAAAACAATTGGAAATGTATTTCTTTATAAAGAAAACTCTTGCATTTGTAAACGTTTAAATTTGGAGAAAAAAAAATCACATACAGGATAGATAACTGCCAACATTTATTGAACACTTACCAGTGCCAAGCACCATTCTAAAATCTTTATATATAGCAGCTGGTTGTACAACCAGATTGTCTGAGAAAAGAATGTTCTGTACTATCATTCCTTTACAGATGAGGAAAGGGAGGCTTGTAACTTGGAGCTGACCTGGAGGCCGGGCCTGCAGGGGCCAATCTAGCCCTGGAACAGGCCAGAATGGATCTGTGGGAGTCAACCTAAGGCTGGGACCAAGAGGGTTGGCCTGGAAATGGAGCAGGCCAGGAGTCTGGGTCCAGGAGAGCCAGTCTGAAGTTGAAGTACATGGGGCTGGCTTGGCACTAGGGTGGGCAGGAGACCTGAAGCTGTGTGACCCACATGGTTCTGGGGGCACTTTAAAGCATGCATCAAGGGTATTTTTGCATGTGAATAGTTGTTTAAATTGATGTTTGAGGGTGGGGGGGGCAAGCACTAGAAATTTCTATACCACTGTTTTGTTCTTTTATATACTTTAAGGGGAGTGGTTGTACCTTCTTTATTTTCACATCTCTAGTGTACATTGATGCCTCACGAACATAGTTGTTCAATAAGTGATTATTGAATCGAGCAAGTGTAAATATCTGTAAATTCCATTTGTGAGGCATTGAGAAGAGCATTATATCTAGTTCAGAGATGTATAACTTAAGATGTCTGTGAAGAATCTGAGCCTGACTCAGAGAGAAGATAAAATACTGACAAATAGAATCTATGGATATAAATGAAAAAAAACCACACAAAAAAACATTTATTTATCTTTGTACTCCCAGTGCCTTCCATGGTGCCTCAGAGATAGCAGAAACTCAATAAATTGTTGTTGAATGAACTAGATTTAACAACATGAAGAGGTTTTTATTTAATAAAATATAGATAATAGGGAACATGGATTTTATAAGATTTATACTTTTGTGTAGCTTTAGCCCTCTCCTTCTATATAACAAGTACTCAAGAAATGTTGGAATGAATAAAAATTTTATATTATCTGTCATAAATAAAGATAAAGAGTAATCAAGCAAAAATAATGGTACTTACTTTGGACTGTGATAAATTGTGTCCACTTAAAAATAGGGCAACTTACAGTCTCTCTTACTTACGTACTTGCTGTGTTCCAGCCAAACTACATTACTTAAACCTCCTCACTTGGATCATGTGGTCTTGGGTCTCTAAATATCACATATGGGTTCAAGCTATGTTCATCCCCTCTACCTTCACTTAGCGAATACAAACATTTCCCCCCATGCCTTGTCCATAGGCCTCTATATAATTTAGAGCAACTCCTACTGTGGTGATTCGACATACAATGAGATTTCATACTATAATTTTCATGACACTGTACTTTTGTTAGTTTAAAATGTGTATTAATTTGATATAGTACCATCTGTCTACTTTTGCCTTTATTGCCTGTGCATTTAGTGTCATATACAAGAAATCATTGCCAAATCCAATGTCCTCAACCTTTCCCCTGTGTTTGCTTCTAGGAGTTTTATAGTTTTAGTCTTCCATTTAAGTCTTTAACTCATTTTGAGTTCATTTCTGTAAGGTATAAAGTAAGAGTCCAATTTCATTTTTATCCAGTTTTCCCAATGTTATTGATGAAACTGTGCTTTCATCACAGTGTAGTCTTGTCACAGATCATTTGTCCATACATGCCAGGGTTATTTTCTGGGCTCTCTATGCTGTTCTACTGGCTGATATATCTACCTTTATGTCAAAACCACACTGTCTTGATTACTGTTGTTTTAGAATATGTTTTGAAATCAGGAAGTATGAGGCCTCCAACTTTGTTCTTCTCTTCAACATTCTTTTGGCTATTCAGGAACCCTTGATATTCTGTATGAATTTTAAGGTAGTTTTTTTTTTGTTTGTTTTTTGTTTTTTTTCTGTCTGCAAAGAATGCCTTTTGGGATTTGTATATGGATTGCATTGAATTTGTAGATAACTTTGGGTAGTATGGACATTTCAACAGTTTCAAACTTAACTTCTTCACATCAAAGACAACAATAAATAGAGTGAAAAAGCAACCTCTGGAATGGAGAAAATATTTGCAAATCACATATCTGATAAAAAATTAATATAAAAATATTAATTTTTTAAATAAATAAATAACCCAATTTTTTAAAAAAATGGTCAAATGACCTGAATAGACAATTCTCCAAAGAGATATAGAAATGTCCAACAATCATATTAATATATGCTTAACATTATTAATCATAAGGGAAACCAAATCAAAGCAAGAATGAGATATTATGTCACATTCATTAGGATAGCCAATATCAAAAGAACAGAAAATAGCAAGTGTTAGTAAGGATGTAAAGAAATTGAAACCTTGTGCACTATTGTTGGTTAGAATGTGAAATGGTGTAGCTTTTATAGAAAGTAGCACAGAGGTTCCTTACATTATTAAAAAGAATTATCATATGATCCAGAAATCCTACTTCTGAGTATGTATTCAAATGAATTGAAATCAGGATCTTGAAGAGATATTTGCACACCTATCTTCATTGCAGCATTTTTCACAATAGGAAGAAGTGGAAGCAAATCAAATGTCCATTGACAAATGGATAAAATAAAAAATATATATACAATGATATATAATACAGCCTTTAAAAAGAAGGAAACCCTGTCACATTATACAACATAGACCAACCTTAAGGACATTATGCTAAGCAAAATAACCCAATCACAAATGGGCAAATACTATATGATTCCACACATATTAAGTATCTAATGTAGTTAAAATCATAGAGATAAAAAGTAGAGAGGTAGCTGCCAAGGACCGGAGGGAGGGAAAATTGGTGTTTAATGGGTATAGAGTTTCAGTTTTTGCAAGATTAAAACGTTATAGAAGTCTGTTGCATAAAAACGTGAATATACTGAAAACTACTGAACTGTACACTTAAATGATTAAGGTAGTATATTTATTTTTTTTACTGCAAAAGAGATTTAACACCTTTCTAAGTCCTGGCTAAGAAAATGGTCTCTTTAGTCAGGAAGTTAATGGCTATACTTCTGGCTTTTGTTATACATTTTGTTCCCCAGAAAGACACCTCAGTGGAAACATGGAGTAGCTTAACACTTGTTCTTTGCCCCTGGTATTTTCTGAATATACAATTACCTGGGCATTATAACAACAAGGAGTAACGGTTCTCACAAATCAGATAAAATTGAAAATACATTGAAGGATGTGGTAGGATTTGTTCAAATGTCTCCCAAATTTTTGTTGAATATTAATAGTACACTGTCAAATGTACTTGAGGTTCAAGTTTCAGATTTAAATGTTATTTTCACACATTGCAAATACTTTGCGATGGTAAGGCACTTTCTAATTTACAAAGCTCTTCCACACATGTTCTCAGGTAGTCATCACACCTACCTTATTAGATAGACAAGGAATGCTTTAGAATCCCCTTTTCATAGATAAAAATACCAAAGCTGAAACTCAGAGAAGTCCTACATGTTGGAAATATCAGAGCTTTTACTCTACCTATGGTTCTCTGGCTCTAGTGACACATTCGTTTCCATTACTCTACATATGTCACTGATTGCTCCTATCTGTCATCTTGCAGGAGGTAGGAACTCAAGGGGCCAATTGAAGAAGTAAGTAGTGCTAGCATGTAGGAGCCAGGAAAGATGGCAAGCTGGGCAGTGAAGTTCAATTGAACTGTCTGAACGTTCTCTTAATTTACTAAACACACAGCTATTGCTTATTGAGCTCTAAAGGTAAGTTGTTCAACATGATTTACTGAACATAGGGATTTATGAAAAACCATCTGCCAAGACCAATCTAACATAAATATAAAAATGAATTTAAAATCTAATTTCATGCAGACGAGCTGTGACAAATAGGACTGCAATAGGTTTCTGCACGTGGGGGAAATGTGGACTTCATCACTTACACAGTCTGTCCTTCTCCAGGCCCTTAAAACAGAGCTTTACATGTATAAGTACAGTGTGTCCTGGTAGCCACTGGAATTTGCTCACACGTGAACCTTTTCTTTAGAACGTTGAGTTCAGTTCTTAAAAGATTTTGGAATTTGTGTTTCTACCCTCTAAGACAGCATTTCAATTTTTTGTTCCCCTTTGGCTCTGTCCTTCTTACTTCTCATACATATCATTATTTCATCAAATGTATGTACTCAATATGATTCCAATTGTGTTTTGTTTGTTGGGCCAGTGAACCTGGGTAACCCAAGGCACTTGGCCAAGCATCTGGTAGCAATAAATTCAACATTACAGTAGAAGATCAAGAATCCTGTACCATAAAGTAATATGGAGAATATTTGGTAGCTATGAAGAATACATAATAGTGTATTTTCTCCTATGATCATTGTTTTGTTTTTTGAATTGACAGATATAGGTCAAAGATCCCTGATGGCATGCTTTTGATACATTAGGCCAAGGGAAAACAGCACTTGCCCTTTGCATCTGACCCAGATTTTAGTTTTGAGTTATCATTTCTTTTGAGATTGTTAGAATCACATAACCCCAAATCTGCAAATATAATATAGCCAGCTGGTTACCAGTTTATAAGAGAAGGTCCAACTGCCTCTATATAACACATCTTTTTGTGTTCATTAGATTCTGTTTTCACAGATGGGGTCCTGGGTAGATATTGAAGCATAATTAAAAGGTATTTTACCCTAGATATTAATTTTAAATGTTCCTTTCTCTCATTTTGTCACACTATATTGTTTCTAGAACCTAGGACAGTTTTAAGTACCTAGTAGGTACCAAAATATATTTGGTGAATGAATGAATAAACAAATAATCGACTATCAGTTTCTCTCTTTACCCCATTGTAAACCACGCTTTATTAATGCTTACATTAGTCTTTTATTTATAAACTAGAGGCCTGGTGTACCAAATGCATGCATGGGTAGGGTCCCTAGGCCTGGCTGGCTGGGGCCTTCCTTCTGGCTGCCAGCTGCCAGCCCCGGGGCCTTCCCTCATTCTGCGCCGCCCCCTGGTGGTCAGCGCACATCATAGTGAGCGATCGAACTCCCAGTCTCCTGGTCGAACTCCCGAGAGGGCAATTTGCATGTTAACCTTTTATATAGAGAGATTGTGTACTTTGCACATACTATTTAAATAAACCTTTCTGTTTCAGTCTTACTTATTAAATCAGAGACTCACTATACTCCTCGAGGTTTTTTTATATAAATTTCTCATTTGATTACCTTTAAATTTTTCCCACCAGTTAGTTATTTCAGAGTTCCAAGTTTATGCTTAGGTTCACTTTTTTCATTCCCAGTTCCATACAAGTTATTTTCTTTAACTTGCAGTAAGCACTTGTGATGAGTACCTGTTAGGTACCAGAGAAACACACATTTTCCATTTGGAAATCTATAAGCTAAAGCTTGCATTTTGGGAGTTTGCTGTTCTTAAAATATTCCTTATGAAGTCAATTCCTTTTTTTCTTTTATACTAGGATGTTAAGCATAAACAAGACTTCATAAAGAACACTAAATCAGTCTTTTATTTCATCTTCAGAGAAAAAAAGATATTAAGGTTTATATCCCTAGAGTCCCTTCCTGACTTTTCATTAACAAGTCTATGATCCAAAAGAAAGATGTAAAATATTTATGTTCAAGGACAGCTAGACTGACCTATAAGGAAAACAGAAGACTTATGTTCTCTTTTCATAGTTCATGCAAAATATCATTTTGGCCTAAATTTATTGGCCAAAGTATTGTCTCCTGTATTGTCATTTCCCATGGCATATAAACATAGATTTGGCCTCTGTGAACATTTCTGCTTCAAATAAACAGAAATACAGGGGGCTGCTCAAAAGGAAATTGTTTTCTCATTTTCTAATTAGAATACTCACGCATTGAAGAATCGCATCTGTGCACAACTCTTGGGAAAGAAATTGGAAATTTATGGCTCTCGACAAAGTTACCTCATTTTTCCATGTATTCTCACTATCTGAATCCCTTTGCTGCAATAAAGCTTCCTTACAATTGCTTGTGTCTCAGTTCAAAGAAAAGAAAAAAAGAAGAACCAAAATGAGATTTGTTTTCTGTGGCAAAAAGTAAGACCTGAAAATGAAGCCCTGCCTCTCATTTGTCACTCTTTAAGTCCTCCTTCAACTCTTAGGTTCTGTGGGCAGCAAACCACTGATGGTAAGTCTTTTGATCTTTATCTTAGCCTCAACTAGGGACAAGGTGACTTTTCTCTGGAAACCCATGACCACTTGCTTCCGGAATTAGTCATGACCCGGGGCACTAGGTGAAACAGAATAAGCGTCCTAAGCATTTAGTACTAAGTATATTTGTATTGTATTATACGTTTTGTTTCTTTGTTGTATAGATCTCTCCTGAACATAAACCTTATCTGAAGGGTTGAATTTACATTTCTTACTTTAGCCATTATTAAATTTTGGTACCATCCATTACATCTACAAAAGTGCAGAGCAGCTCTGGCCAGTTTGGCTCAATGGATAGAGCATTGGCCCGAAGACTGAAGGGTCCCAGGTTCAATTTGGTCGACTCGGTTGCAGGCATGATCCCCGGCCCCAGTCGAGTCATGTGCAGGAGGCAATCGATCGATGTGTTTCTCTCACATCCATGTTTCCCTTTCTCCGTCTTTCCCCGTCCCACTCTCTCTAAAAAATATCAATGGAAAAAATATACTCAGGTGAGGATTAACAACAACAACAAAAAAGTGCAGGACACTCAATAAGTGATTTTACATGTATTATTTGTTTGGGCACAATGCCAATCAGAATAATAATTACAAAAATAATAACTAATCAGAGCAATAGTTATAAAAATAATAGGAATATTGATAACAACTGTGGAAGGATCTGGTACATGCTAGACACTGTATTTCTAGAGATGCCATGTATATAATGGATATAGCCACAGATCTCAACAACCTGTGTATAGAAACAAGGTACCATTTCCTTTTATACCTAAATTTCAATAAATTCAAACTCCTATCCTTTCTGGTTCTACCAGCTTCCTCCTCCCAAGTAGTGTCTGGTATTTCTCTTCAAAAATATGTACTGTCTTCACAATATTAACTTGTCTTTCACTTGTCTGTCTACTTTGAGCTGGCTCTCTGAAAATCACCTAAAAATGTGTGCCTTCAGGTTAACTGCTGCTAGTTCAAGGCCACAGTATTTAAAAATTCTTAGGGCAATAGTTTAAAGCATAAATATATAGTTAAATATATCTACAACTCTATACAGTTTGGTTTCTATCAAACAGACTAATAAACAGACTAAGTAATTAGTTGAATTCATTACTACTACAAATGAATATTCCTAAGAAATAAAGACCAGCTCCACCCTCACAGTCCATTCCAAACTCTTGCTGTTTCTGTGAGCTGAAAGCCGCTCATTTCTATTTCTTGGGGTCTAGATCTGACTTCCAGGCCTCGAGGTAGGACTTCCTTCCACATGTTCAAGAACAACTTGCTTCTGCCCTCAGGGTGAATATGAACGATATCTATTTATTCCGGGTGGATACTCTGGTGGATATTCCCTCATTGGAAATTATCTCATCTATTTATTCAACAGATACGATCATTCCCAGTACCAGGCATTGTGTGAGATGGTGAGTGCTCAGTGATTACAAACAATAACAACATGAAACAAGAACAAATGTTCTTTGTTGTTGTGGATCATGCAGTCTATTGGGAGAGCCACCACTGCATATCTCAAAGACGGGGCAATTTTATCTTAAATACACAAGGTACAAGAGTTTTGTTTCTGTGGCACTCTAATCTTCTTTTTCATATATTTTTCTCTGCTGTGAAGGAAATATCAGTCCTGAGATTGTCTCTTACATATACACAAATGCACACACATACACACACACACACCCCTCCCAAAAGCAAGTAAACATACATATTTAGTAATAAAGAAAATACAATTTAGGGGAAAATTTTAATTCTGCCTGGTTCTGCTTACAATAATAAGCCAGATTATATTACTGAAGATTTTATTTAATATTTTACTTTTACTCACCTGGATTTATTTTATTTTTTAAAGATTTTTAATTGATTTTTAGAGAAAGAGGAAAAGAGAGAGAGCGAGAGAAAGAAACATCGATGTGAGAAGGAAACATCAATCAGCTGCCTCCTGCACCCACCCACTCCCACTCCCCGGACTTGAAACTGGGCTTGTGACCTGAACTGGGAATTGAACCAGCAACTTAGTGCACAGGACAATGTCCAACCAACTGAGCCACACAAGCCAGGTCTGAAGCACCTAAATTTAGATTGTTTGGCCTATTAAGGACTTTCTAAAAAATAAAGAGTACTTATTTGCTTCATATTTTCATAATTCCTACTATATTCCTACAATAAGCAAAATTATTATCAAAGATTTAACTCTGTGCATACCACCTAGCGCTGTATCCTACTTTGGGGGAGGCCTGCCTATTATAAACCCAACATAAATGAATTTCTCTTCTGAATTCAGTAGAATATTCCTTTGCATACCTATTGAAAGATGTGCTATTGACAACTGAGTATGATTCAAAATATTTAAATGTCCCAATAAAACCACTGACTTTACTAACACCTCCATTTTTATCATTTACAAAAACAATACCATGTCCCACGTTGGCAAATGGATTTAAAATGCCCATTCAACCTGCCACTGAATCTGCTCAACCTAGACTCCCACATCTCTCATTTGTTCACTTCCACTTTTCTTTAATATCCCCCATCAATCCACCTTGCAATATCTCCTTTAAGCCTTTATTACATTATTTTTTAAAATATATTTTGGTAAGAATAATTAACACGAGTCTGCCCTCTCAACAGATTTTCAAGTATACAATACACATCTATAGGCACAATGTTGTATATCAGTGGGATACTATTCAACCTTAAAAAAGGAAGAAAATCCTGCAATATGTGACAATGTGGATGAATCTTAAGGACATTACATTAAGTGAAATAAGGCAGTCACTGAAAGACAAATACTCTCCTATGAGCTATCTAAAATAGTCAAACTCATGGAAGCTAAGAATAGAACAGTGTTTGCCAGAAGCTGGGGTGAGGGGGAAATGGAGAGTTGTTAGACCCTTGTTATTTTGACATGCTTTAACTTCCTTCTCCCTATTTTAATTTTTGGCAATTACAATGGATACAATTTTGCTCTTATCTTTTAGCTTCAGGCACAGAAACTCTCTGGATGGGGCTTTCTGAGAATCAGCTCTGAGCTGGATTATCTGTATTGAGGGCATCTACCTGTCAAGGCTTCTACAAAGAGGAACAGAAGGGAGATTACCAACAGAGTTTTATTTTGTCTATCCCTCAATATTCTTTTATTTCCTGATTCCCTTCCTTCTCAACCCTACTGCATTCAAATAAGGGAAAGTCAATGTTATCATATACCTCTTGTTTTAAAAACTTAGGAACTTAACAGGGCATTTCCTTACTTTTTATTTTAAGATGGTAAAAGAGAGTCCTGGGAAAGTTGTGTGAATTGGGTAGAATAAGACAAACAGCTAGGGCTAAAACCCAAAGCTTTACCCCAAATTTCCTTGTTCCCCATTGCTCTTTTTTAAAAAATTCTTTATTGTTTAAAGTATTACATGTCTCCTCCCCCCCCCCTTTGACCTCTCCCTAGCCATTCCCACCCCCCAAACACATGCCCTCACCCCCCTACTGTCTGTGTCCATGGATTGTGCTTATATGCATGCATTCAAGTCCTTTGGTTGATCTCTTACCCCTCTCCCTTACCTTCCCCCTGAGGTTGGTTGGTCTGTTCGATGTTTCTATGTCTCTGGATCTGTTTTTGTTCATCAGTTTATGTTGTTCATTATATTCCACAAACGAGTGAGGTCATGTGATATTTATCTTTCTCCAACTGGCTTATTTCGCTTAGCATAATCCCCTCCGGGTCCATCTATGCTGTTGCAAATGTAAGAGTTCCTTCTTTTTCACAGCAGCATAGTATTTCATTGTGTAGATGTACCAGTTTTTTAATCCACTCATCTGCTGATGGGCACTTAGGCTGTTTCCCCATTGCTCTTTTAAGTCATTTCGTATTCTCCTTGGTTTATTGCTCAAGCCAATGTAATTGGAAAACATTGTAAATCTTCCATTAAGAGACACAAGGAGCCTAGCTGGTTTGGCTCAGTGGATAGAGCATCTGAAGGGTCACAGGTACGATTCAGGTCAAGGGCTTGTATCTAGGTTGCAGGCTCCATACCCAGCCCAGTTTGTAGGGGTGTGTGCGGGAGGCAACCAATCAATGTGTCTCTCTCACATCAACACTTCTTTCTCTCTATCTTTCCCCATCCCTTCTACTCTCTCTAAAAATCAATGGAAAAATATCAGGTGAGGGTTAGCAAAAAGAGAGAGAGAGACAGAGACAGAGACACAAAGTCAATATCTAAGTTTTAAACTGTTGAATTACATATAGAAAATGTGCCTCAAACAAGGTGTACATATACAATATATGACGGTGCTTTGTCAGTTGGGTGATGCTATGTAGATATGTAGGAACCAGTGTTTGCATCCTTAGATTCCATTCCAGTTGTCCCATTGGTAAAGCCAGTTTGTGAAAGGCTTTGACTTAGCCTAATCTAATTGGTAAAGTGGTGCCCATCCTTCCTTCAAGTACTGGTTCAGGGATAGTTTCATATCTGGGTCCATGAAAATTAGTACAGAACTTTCCCCTGGATATAGCCATAGTGTGAGTATAGGGCCTAGAAGTTTTCTATTTTCTGAGATTATACAGGGTGTGGACACAAAACCTGAAGCTTCTATAATTTTACTACCTTGAAGGAAATCAGCCTAAAATTGAAGCCACATGCACAAGAAGGTGGAGCCAAGAAAATCACCGAGAACTGGAGTAGACACTAATAAACTCTGCTATATCCTGCCCTGCCTCTGCCTTTTCAGATACATGTCCCAATAATTTTTTTATATAATTTTAAGGCAGTTGATATGAGACTTCTGTTTCTTGAAATCCAAAACATTATAACATTGAAAATGGAAGGTAATTGGCTTTATTCATGTTGACTTATTTCCATTCAAATGCCAGAGCAAAAGAATCTGAATGGGTTGCCTGTTTTTATGCTTACCTTTTCACCAGGGTTCTATATGGAATGCCAGTGAGTCAGATGTGCATCAAATACGGCTTCTACAGATCTTAACCCAGATAATCTAAGTGTTGCCAAAGCTCGCTCTCTCTCTCTCTCTCTCTCTCTCTCTCTCTCTCTCTCTCTCTCTCTCTCTCTCTCTCTCTCTGAAGATATAGGGATAAAACCTTCTGCTACCTAAAATAAGCATAGAAGGGAGGCTTTGCCTGAGGAAAATTTGTAAGATCAGTGAATTGCTTTTCTCTTCTGCCACAATCTCCTTTATATCAGGGGGCACTGGAACAGAGGTTGGAATTCGGGAGATACGATTAAAGGAAATTTGGGTTGGGAATACATTTACATTGGATACATGTAGTGGAATAGAGGTAAATGGTTTTTGAAACATTACTTATAGGGAGAGTTCTTACTGGCTGTCCCATATGGAATTGGCTCATTCATGACACAGACATGCAGGACCAGAAGTTCTGATGCTAATGTTAATGTAAATAATGTTCCTTTGTGAACAGAGAAATACGTTAATATGTCCCATGAGACCAGACACCAGAAGTAGTTGGGAATGAGGGGATAAAGACAGGTTTGAAATGTCCTGGTCCAGAAGTATTCTGTGGAAACTTCTTCAAATCATCAGATGTGTAAAAGTGTAAGGAGAAGGTTTAATTAATTGATAACTAATCAAAATAGAAGTTCACTTCTATGTTTTTTTTCTATTTTTTAAAATATTCATGATAATAAGGTTGTTTTATTTTTGTACAACACGATCTATAATATAAAGTGAGTATATTTTGTGGGAACTTGCATTTTTTTATGCATTCTAAACATACATAAAAATCAATCTTTCGTGTTAGGATTATCTTTTAAGATAAAATTATCTAGCTAGAAGGCTAAATTATCTTTTTTTCATGATCTTTCTGGAAATGGTATTACAACGTTGTTGAATTATGGCAAGTTAATAAAAAATAGGTAGCCAAAATACAAGGGGAAATGATTATAGAGGGGTGTTAATTAATTAATTAAAAATGTGTTTGTTACTTTCCTGGGTTTTGTGATTTTTTTGTGTGTGATTTGTAAGCTTTTAAAAATTCTAATTTGTGGTGTTTCTTCTTAGTAAAAGTAAATATTTGTATTTATATCTAATTTTCTAATTGCAATTGTATTATTATTTTTCTAAAGAGGGTCCTTCAGAGTGAACATATATTAAATTCCACAAAATTTGGGTTGCCCAAGGTGTACATTGAAAACTATGGAGAAAAATGATGAATTTTAGTCAATGACCTGAGGGAGAATGAAAAGCTCTTCCAAAGGAGTTTTGTTTAAGAACAAGTAGAGAGAACTGGGATTAAACATAGGAAAGGAACATTAATCCTTAGTTCAAGAGTCACTGAAGTGCCTTTGCTGAACTCCCTATCTCAAATTGCAACCTACTCCCACCATGCCTTTCTATCCCATTGTTCCATCTAAACAGACTATACATTTCTTTTTACTTCTATATCTTTACTAAAATATAAGCTTTATGAAGGTGGAAATTTGTCCACCTTATTACTATGTTCCCCAGAGCCTAGAACAGTTCCTGTTGTGTGGTAGGTGCTCTATAAATATTTGTTGAAGGAATGAATGAATGCCCAAAAGTTCCCTATATTAATGTGAGCTTTTTTGATTCCAGTAATTCAACAGAAGAGAATAGCTGTTAATATATCTGAACCCTTCCAAATCCCCAGACAAGTCTTGTTTCTGTATGCTTAACTTTCCAAATCCTATGGCAATGTGTTTTTTTTCCTGAATGGAAGTATATTTCCCTTTATTTTAAATAGAAAAATTTATAATGTGTTACACATCAGCCCTAAACCACCAAAAATTTCTTAACAAAAATACAGTTAAATGTAAGTTATAGGCAACATGATATGATGTAAAATGACTAAACAATGCTTGCAGATCATCAAAGAGCAATGTAGTTTTATTTTTGGTCATCAGGCACATAGGCGCGCGCGCGCACACACACACACATACACACACACACACACACACAGAAGATTGAAGGAATCCAGCAAAATAAAAACCCAAATTTTATATATTTATATATTCTCTCTACAACCATTTGCAGAAGGCAGAGAAGAAATGAACACAACTGGACTAAAAGGATATATCTGGCTACCATATTAAAAAAGGCAACATCTTGACAACTATTATTTCAATGGAAAGTTGTACAGGACTTTTCTCTCACAAAGGCCATAAATCCTAGAAATAATACTGATAATCTTTCCAAAAACTTAGAAGTTATCCTGGTACTTTTGGTTATAAGTCACTTCTTTCAATCATGTAAAAAAAACTTTTTGGTGAAAGTTACATTTTGTAATCATAAATGAGAAGACCCAAAGGGTTCTTCTCAGTTACAGGCAACTCTCCAAATAGTCATTACAATTGGACGAAGATTTCCTAACACCAGCTTGGCAATTCAAATAAACCTTATCTAGCTGAACTTTCCCCATCACAGATTTGACTTTTGAATCAGAAAGGGGCCTTAGTAATCCTTGTGAGAGAAACAGATGCATATGAACTAGCTATCCCCCATTTATCCCTTGCTAATAGCACCTTTTGGGTTGGGAGTGAAAATGTGACCACATCTATATTTGCTTTTAGATTCCCTTTTCAACTAGAGATGACCATGTTACATATTTCTGGTTACCTATATGTAAGACAAAGTCTAATAAGCTTTTATTTTAAAAAAAATTAAGTATCCTATATAATAAAAGGCTAATATGCAAATTGTCCCTTCGACTGGGAGTTCGATCAGGAGGCGGGGCTGGCCGGCCAACCACCCGCTGCCCTCCCCCAGGCCGGCCCAGCCTGATCAGCCTGGGGCAGGCCAGCTGGACCCCACCCATGCACGAATTCGTGCACTGGGCCTCTAGTTTCTAATATAAGAAGCCAGCACAGCAGGCAGCACTATTTGTCCTGCTGCTGCTGCTACATTAAATGTAGGCACAATGTTTGGCACTAACGTTGCCATGTTATGGTCATGAGGTGAAAAGCAAACAGCTAGGAATGGTGGGGCAGAAATCTGAGAGGAGCCTAAGTCTTAGAGTGAGGGTGTCATAGAGTCACTGGCTCTGTGTTGGACTGCACATCCCCGGACTACTTATTATGGAAAAAAATAAGACTTATATTTGTTTAAGTTACTATTAGTTTAATTTCTGCTACTTGTAGTCAAAAGTATTCCTGTTATAGTTATTAATTCCTTCTATTAAAAACAGAGAATAAAACTGAAGCTCAAATGGAAACAAATACTTTGGCCAGAGCCATAGAAATATTTGATGAGAAGCACATTACAAGCACCGCTGCCTTTTCCAGGATACTCACAAGCATACTCACTAACTCTGTGGCCACTGAGTTAGGTGATTGTTCTGCTTCACCTGCCTTTTCAAGGTGAAGAAACAATGAAGGTAGCCAAATGCTCATCGTAAAAAATGTCAGAATTATTGATAATCATAGGAATGCTGTAGGGTTTCTGATGGTTTTTATGTAACAGGTTGAAGCTAAAGTACTATTATCTGCAATAAAATATTTATTCATTATTGGGTCAAAACATTTGGATGACAAGTCAAGAATTCTACCATTCATCAAGTTATTCTTTATCCTCTTCTCTAATTATTCAACTATCTGGATACTTTGGCATCGTGTAGATTCAATTAAGTTAAGCATTGCATTAAGGGGGCAATTGTCTTCTGAATTTGAGCAATCTGCTTCAAGTAATTCAGACTTTCAATCTTTACTCTTTCTCGTGGTTTCTTAATGTCTTAATAAGGTGTCCTAGAAGGCTCTAGATCAGTGGTTCTCAACCTTCCTAATGCCGCGACCCTTTAATACAGTTTCTCATGTTGTGGTGACCCCCAATTTCATTGTTACAAATTGAACATAATTAAAGCATAGTGATTCATCACAAAAACAATATGTAATTATATATGTGTTTTCCGATGGTCTTAGGCGACCCCTGTGAAAGGGTTGTTTGACCTCCAAAGGGGTCGCGACCCACAGGTTGAGAACCACTGCTCTAGATAGACTTTGTCATTTATGTTTTGTTGCAATCTTCAGTTATTAATGTATGCTAAATCACGTGCAAGTTTTCAACTGCTTATAGACCACCTTACAAAGGAGGTCTCCTCTCACTTACTAGTGCTAAATCCCAGTTCCAGTCCCAGCCTTGCCTTTGTCACATTTTCATGCACATTACGCACAAATAAATAAATCCTCTTAGTAAAGCATTTGGCATCTTTATCTTCCTTTATGAAAGTGCAATTCTAAGATTTCCAATTACACATATGGACCAGATGTGAAAAATGACTTAAATGAACAGGGAGTTCAGTATGGTTTGGCAATCACAGGATATGTGTTATATTCCCTGTGCAGGACAGCTGCTGCAAGTGCCTGAATGGCCCCTCTTGGCATGTTTTTGTGTGTGTGTACCCTTTTTCACTTCCCTCAATCCAATGAAAAACTTACAAACAGAGGCAGACTGGAAATAGGACTTTCTGCCTCACCGCTAGAGTGTTAATGCAAATATATGGCATTTATGATGCCTCTCCTTTTTCTCTGTGCCCATATTAGGTGGTAAGGGTCAGTTATGATACTCTTTTGGACTCAAATTTGTTGTGAATTCTTCTTATAATTCAATCAGCTCAAATTGTCAATCTACTTGCAGTCACTATAACCTTCTTAATTTAAATTTAATGTACATTTTCTATGTTTTGCCCTCGCTATCTGGTGTTTCTTTGGAATAAAAATGCTGAGTAATTTCTTTATCAGTTATGGTGATGAAAACTAAGAAAAGTGTGTGTGTGTGTGTGTGTGTGTGTGTGTGATTTTAAAGTAGAAGGGATAATGGCTCCAATAGGAGAAGCAAATTCCAAAAAATATCACTAATTTCTCCATCTCTTTTAATGTTGATATATATATATATAATTTTTTTTATTGATTTCATAGAGGAAGGGAGAGGGAAAGAGTGATAGAAATATTAATAATGAGAGAGAATCATTGACTGGTTTCCTCCTTCACACACCCGCACTGGGGATTGAGCCTGCAACCCAGGCATGTGCCCTGACTGGGAATCAAACCATGACCTCCTGGTTCATAGGTTTACACTCAACAACTGAGCCATGCCGGCTGGGCTAATGTTGATTTCTTTTTTCTTTTCTTTTTTTTAAAAATATATTTTATTGATTTTTTACAGAGAGGAAGGGAGAGGGATAGAGAGTTAGAAACATCGATGAGAGAGAAACATCAATCAGCTGCCTTCTGCACACCTCCTACTGGGGATGTGCCCGCAACCAAGGTACATGCCATTGACCGGGATCGAACCTGGAACCTTTCAGTCCGCAGGCCGACGCTCTATCCACTGAGCCAAACTGGCTACGGCTAATGTTGATTTCTTTAAGTCAAAATGTAACTACTGCTTCTCCCACCAAAACTACTATAAAAATCTCATGTCTGTCTTCTTATATCCACTGTACCTCTAGCTACTCATTGTTTCATGCCATAGTCTAAGGAGTTTTCAATAATGCAAATCACTGGTGTCATACCCACTCTTAAAACCCATCAGTGAATCTCTTCACACATATAACAAACTTTAAAAAATTATCATGACTTAAAAAATCTACCATGATTTGGTCCCTGCCTTTATTGTATCCTCAGCATTAAATACCTCTTACCTTACACACTACATTCCACTTATAAGAATCTTCTGTTTCTCAAACTGCTATACTCATTTCTACCCAAGGGCTTCTTTTTCATCCATGCACCCATTTAATTTATATTTATTAAGTACTTAATATCAAACAGCTCTCTTCCTATTTACCTGGTTGTTTCCTGTATTCAGATTGCAGCATTAAAGCCAGTTCCACAGGATACTTCATCTGACTATGACAGAACTTTCTAGGTGTGCAGTATTCCATTGTGTGTACGTATCACAGTATTTTTACCCATTCACCTACTGATGGACACTTGAGCTGTTTCTAGATCTTAGCTATTGTAAATAATGCTGCTATGAACATAGGGATGCATATATTCTTTCTGATTGGTGTTTCAGGCTTCTTAGGATATATTCCCAGAAGTGGGATCACTGGGTCAAATGGCAGTTCCATTTTTAATTTTTTGAGAAAACTACACATTGTTTTCCATAGTGTCTGTACCAGTCCGCATTCCCACCAGCAGTGAACTAGTGTTCCCTTTTCTCCACATCTTTGGCAGCACTTATTTGTTGATTTATTGATGGTAGCCATTCTGAGAGATGTGAGGTGGTACCTCATTGTCATTATAATTTGCATCTCTCTGAAGATTAGTAACTTTGAGCATTTTTTCATATGTTTCTTGGCCATTCGTATGTCCTCTTTGGAGACGTGTCTATTTAGGTCCTCTGCCCATTTTTTATTGGATTGTTTGTTGTTCTTTCGTTGAGTTGTTTGACTTCTGTATATATTTTGAAAATTAACCCCTTATTAGATGTATCATTGGCAAATATGTTCTTCCATACAGTGGGTTCCCTTTTCATTTAATGCTGGTTTCTTTTGTTGTGCAGAAGCTTTTTATTTTGATGTAGTCCCATTTGTTTATTTTTCCTTTGTTTTTCTTGCCCTAGGCATTGTAGCAGTGAAAATTTTGCTACATGAGATGTCTGATATTTTGCTGCCTACATTTTCTTCAAAGATTTTTATGGTTTCAAAACTTACATTTAAATCTTTTATCCATTTTGAGTTTATTCTTGTGTATGCTATAAATTGGTGGTCTAGTTTCATTTTTTACATGGACTGTCCAATTATCCAAACACCATTTATTGAAAAGACTGTCTTTACTCCATTGTATGTAATGGCTTGGGTCAATTTCTGGGTTCTCTGTTCTGTTCCATTGATCTATATGTTCTTGTGCCAGTACCAGGCTGTTTTGATTACAGTGGCTTTATAGTATAGCTTGATATCTGGTATTGTGATCCCTCCAACTTTGTTCTTCTTTCTCAAGATTACTCAATAGCTGCAGTAATCTTTTGTTCCATATAAATTTTTGGAATGTTTGTTCTAGATCTATAACATATGCTGTGAATATTTTATTAGGGATTGCATTGAATGTATAGATTGCTTTGGGTAGTATGGACATTTTAATGATTTTTATTCTAATGTCTTCTTTAGATGTTATACTGAAATATAACAGAGAGTAAGAACTTCCCAGAGGGCATAATCAAGGGCCAGAAAGAGCACTGAACATTGGAGTTGCTCCCAGTGAGTAAAATCAGGATTGAATCAATCAACTTCTTTCATTTTCAGACAGAGAAGCTTCACCACATCTTTAGGCTGTGTTTCCTCCTCACAGTAACTCAGTGACTGCTGTTTGTCTCCTGTTCTTCTCGTCTGATTTGGAATATCTGTTATAGCTGTGCTTCCCTTTTTACTAACAGGTATGTAATATACCTGTGGAGACTGCAGGAAAGATTCCATCTGCAGTAATTACCATGAAAACTTGCCTTGAGTTTGCAGAATCCTCTGTAGTAATAGATCCAACTTTTCTTTCAATCACCTGTGTTTGAGTTCAAAAGAGGCTCAGTTCAAAAAACTGAACAAAGGACCATGGTTTCTAATGGTGCTATTGCCTTCATTCTCATGATCATCACTCTCTGACTTCTTATGATTATATATATTGGCTAGTAACCTTGTTGACTAGTGACTATGGTAGAGACACCATGTTGTATTAACTATCTCTATAGTTCTTTGTAGTTAGGCAATCCTGCTACCTATCTAATATGGTCTACCTAGCTTCTGACAAGTAAGCAAAACCACGTGGTCTCTATTGTTTTGGGGATCTATCAACTGCACTGTATTACAGAACCCAGTTCTGAAACAGCATCTCCTATTTTGTCTGAGGGGCTACCTCTGAACTTCTAAATTCTTTTGATGCCCTACTCACTAGTGCATTTTTTTAGTTTGGGTAAATGATGTATCCTCTTTGTCTTCCCATGGGACATAGTCCTCTGGTGAGTTCTCTGGCCTTACATAAAATATTCATTTTAGCATCTCCACATCTTTGAAATATTTAATATCCTCTTCCATCATCTGCCACAGCAATTTTGGCCATAGTTTTCTCCATTCTTCCAGAAGTCATCTTTGTATCATATTTATGACATCTCCTGGTGTTCTTGCCAGGACATTAACTACTTTATATCAGAAGCGTGTCCTCAAATTAATAAACTCTTCCTTAGTCAATATTATGTTCCAGCCCCCTTGATCAAACACCTTTGGAATCTGCTCCCATGCATCTCCTCCCCAGCTCCTGCCAGCACATACTGGCTAGGTCCTGCAGCTCTTTTGGAAAGTAGTTCCTTTTCTCCCTTATCAAGATTAACACATTCCCTATTGCCTTATGTTGTGACTTAATACTGTTACTGGCCTGGTGTTGAGAAGGTGTAATTGTTCCAAGCATATGAATTTGGAAAGGCTTTCTTATTTGGAAAGGTTCCTAAAGATTGTTGTATTGTAGGAGAACGTCCATACCTAGCAGACACAGAGGTGTAGCATGTGTGTGAGTGTGTGTTGGGGGCAGGTAGGGGGAGAGATAAAATCTGACAATTTGACTAAATGAGCTTTTAATGTTTTAGGGGACTGATGTCCTGCTTAAATGCATACAGGAAAGAGTCAATAGATGATGATGATGATGATGATGATGATGATGATTAAGACTTAATTGACATTCAAAGACTGGGGGGTGATATCTAAAAATTATTATACATTCCAATCTGAGTAATTTTAAAAATAAGATTATTTTTAAATATATTTCCATTGTAGTTTGTGACCCATTCTGTCACCACAGGCTCAGGTACCAAAACAGATAATCTGTTATAATTTTTTTTAGAAATTCGATATTTCATAGTCTTCTTTAAAACTATTAGGAAAAATACCACTTATATTTCTATGAACATTTACAGTAAAATATGAAGCAACTCAAAAACAATATTTGAATGACTATGACAAGAGATAAAAGTTCTCAGGTCTGACTCCAAAAGACCACACAGTAAGTCACAAAACAATAAGCAATTGACATGTTGCCACTCTCAAAGGATAAGTTACCTAAACTTCAGTCTGCTGGGAAATAAGGAAACTCTTCAAAAATAAAATTCCCATAGATTTGTAAAGCTTATTATATCTTTTTCTAAATGAAAGCACATATTCATTATTTTTTCTTATATTCCTTTCTTAGCCTTCAACACACAATCCCCATTGTGAGTTTGCCTATTATTTCTTGATTCCCAGACTTTTATAGAGTCTGAGAAATTTTAGAATTCTGCATCAAATCCTCATATGTTGTGAATGAGAATTTCAATGAACATGTACTTGGGAAATGAAAGACAGATGGTCTTCTAGTCTGTATCTCCTTTATCTCTTTTGTTGACCCAGAATCGACTTCATATGTCTACTCCATTTTATTCATATCAATACGCTTGCATAGATTTTATAAATCTTTTTTTAAATTTAAGTATTTTTATCAATTCTAATTCTCTGAATGTTGTCTTCATTGACTCCTCCTTTATTGTTTTTTCCCCTTCTCACCACTGTAATTCATTTCTCAATAGTGTCTTCTCACTTCCCCCCCGCCCAGATTTTTCTAAATGAAAAGCCATACTTATCTGATCTTTATAATAAAACAAAAAGAATATTTTATATTCATACTGTCACTGACATCTGAATTTGGGACATCTGACACACAGAAGACACTGAGTAATGAAGGGAGAACAAAGCCCATCGATTCCTCTCATCCATTTTCACTTTCCTTAACCTGGAGAATCCCAGCATTCCCGGGATTGAAGGAGGAAACGAAGAGCAGGACAGTAGAAAGGGGGGGGGGGCGCGGGGGGAAGAACACACCATACTCCTTTTTCTAATAGCTTGACTGTGGAAGTTAAGGGTCAGGTCTGAACCAGGAGAAGGAGAAATTTTGAACTTGAAAGTTTTGTATGAGACTAAACATGAGGCTGACCAGCTGTGACTGCAACAGTTAGGACTTCTGTAAAAGGCAAAGGTGGGCAAATAGGCACAGCAGGTTAGAGGGCAGTGACTGAATAAAAATCTATTCTGTTTCTGTACTCAACGGACTCCAGCATTTAAAAATACATAGATGTTAACATGAATAATTACATAAACACAGAAAAAGTATTTTAAAAAATAAAAAGTAAGCAGAAGAAAATAAAGAAATCTTAGATGTGCTATTTAGTGGTATACTATAGGATAAATCAAAATCTATGTGGATCTCAAAATCATCATTGAAAAAATAAGAATAATAGGATATTACTGCAGTGTTGTGAGGTTTCAGGGAAAAATAATTCATTGAAACATCTAGCACAATACCTTCAACATAGAAAGCATTGGATTCATTCTACTTTACTTCCCTCAAAAATTTCCATTTTTGTAATTTTTTTTGAGAAACCATTGTCTACCTAAGAACTATACTAGAAATCTATAAGATGTATATTTCTCTGTACCATATAAAGCTTTTGAAGGACACAAAGATGATACAAATAAAACAACAATAAAAAATAAGCAGTAAGGTTATCATCAAACACTTAAATGTGGTTTAAACTATAGTATATTTATTTTAGAATTTCAGAGAAAATGACGCAAAATGTGAACTAACACAACACATTTCCTAGAAAACAAACTAAGGTTCAAGTGAACAAGAATTATTTTTCTTCTTGTTCTTTCCAAATTGAAACACACCCAGAGTCCTTTCTAAAAACCAGGCAGCTTAAAGACTGGAGGAGCCAACAGTAGATGTCATTGTGTTAGTTATCCAAGACGCAGATCTGTATTAACCAAGTTCTTACAGAACACGCCTCCCTGGTACCCTGTTTCAACATTTGCAACAGATTATTTGGAAAACACTGTTGGGGGCAAAGCCGCAACTAACAACTCCCATTGCCAAAGCATTGGGTTCTGATTTTAATAAAAACAAGATTCTAAGCCTATGGACATCAAGTTATGGATATGGGAGCTGTAAATAAAGTATAAGACCCAGCTACGCTGAGTTTGTTCATGTAAAACCACCATAAAATCAATGGTTTGCTTGAAGAACTTAGGTTCAGTTTACCTTGGATTAAGAAAATGTTTCATCTCATTGTGTGTGAGAGCTGTCAATATCCACATATAAAGAAAATAATAATAATATGGGAATGTTTGCAATTTTTTTGAGTACTTCAGTCCTCCAAAGAGAGCTCCTCTTATTGCCAGCTGCAACACCCTCTTCTCAACCCAGAAGAGAGAGACAGACAGGGAGTGGGGGTGGGAAGAGAGAGAGAGAGAGAGAGAGAGAGAGAGAGAGAGAGAGAGAGAAATGGTGGTGGTGGTAGAGAAGAGTCAGAGTGGGCGATAGAATAAAAACCAGTCTTACCGGAAGGAGTAATATTGAGTGTAAATGTTGTGAGGTGATACATAAATGAGGGTCTCTTGAGTATTGCATGTGACAAAAATGGGGAGAAGAAAGAAAATGAGATGTGAGAAGTGTTGCTGAGGTTATGAATTAGATATGCTTTAATATCTTACAAGAAACATAAATAATGCTTGGAATTTCTTTTATCCATATTTGGTTTTAACTCATGAATTGTGCTTCTTAAAAACCATATACAGATTTTTTAAAATATATTTTTATTGATTTCAGAGAGGAAGGGAGAGGGAGAGAAATACTAGTAGAAACATCAATGATGAGAGATAATGGTTGATCTGCTGCCTCCTGCACGCCAACTACTGGGGATCTAGCCCGCAACCCAGGCATGTGCCCTGACTGGGAATGGAACTGTGACCTCCTGGTTCATAGGTCGATGCTCAACCACTGAACCACACCAACAGGGCTATAGATTTTTCTTTTCTTTTCTTTTCTTTTTTTTTGGTATTTCTGGGTTATGAGGGGTACTCTCATACCCAAATTGCCAGAAAATACTTTTAACATTCTTTCCCTATATACAGAATGCCATTTGTATGCTTCTGCATGTAATCTATAATGGTAAGTTATTATTGTGAGACCACTGTGGGAATCTCTGTGCGCTACTAGATAAACATGGGATCCTGGCATGTAAATAAGATAAACAAAACCATGCATAGTAGGAAGAGGGGAAACAGGGAAACAAAGCGGTAAAGAGAAAGAAATCAGGATTCAGTGAAAGAAAACATGGAATGACTTTGCAATTAAAAAGGTTCAGAATACCTTGGGACTAGGAGAAACAGTTTTTTAGAGGCACAAGTCCCTTCCTACAGTGCATGTCAGTCCAAACTAAGAGAAGATTCTAGGCAACCATATGAGTTCTTTCTCCCCAATGGCAAAGATCTATGATGTATTCCACTTCTCTATAAGCTCCAACTAAGAGCTAACCTCCATCCAGATACCTCATGTTTTTAGTACTTTCCCCATAGTGCATATATGACAAATATTTGGTGAGCAAATGAACCTCCTCTCATGGAAACCGCTGCATCCCTCTACCATAGTCCTATCTCTGAGGAATAAAGAGGAACTGTGTAAGTGTCTGACTCGCTAACCAACGTTAAGCTCCCTGTGCTCAAGGGCAGCATCACATTCACATTTAGTGTCCCAGCTGGCAAAATGAAAATTCAGTCAGTGGATGTTGAACTAAGGTGACAAAGAAATATGCAGAAAATAAAGTCTAGCTTGAGTAGAAAGTAAAGTGGGTAGGTGTAGATATAGATCAACTCCACAGAGTCAGGCAGGGATTTGCTAATAAAATGAGGTAAATCGAGGCTTGCCATGTTAAGACCTCATAGCCAGGAAGGTCCGCTATTATAGCAACATAACAATTGTATGCTCACGTTGTATGAGATGTTGTGCCTTAGCCCATTCTCTGGGTCACAACTTCCATAAGTTTTGTCAGAAGATGGTATCAAGTGCAAATAAGATTATAGTCTTTTCTTTTAACTTGAAGTTTCTTAGAAGTGAGTCTAACTTTTGTAGAGTGACACCTGAACCTGTCACTTAAGCAAGAAATACTGTTTCAGAATAGTGCCTTTGAGAGACTAAATGCTTATTCGAATAATACATGATTTTTCAGCATGTTTTAGAAAATACATCCAAAACCTTTCAAACATCATTTTTATAGGTAAATATTATTCTGAAAATAGGCAAAAGTCACCCATACTTTAGTCTTACAACGTGATGGAGGTCATTAAATTAAGTAAGACAGTGTATCAGAAAGCAAACAAGGTGTAGTGTCCTGGCTGCTGTGGCTCAGTTGATTGTGCATAATCCCGTGCAGGAGGCAGTCAGTCGATGTTGTGCTCTCACACTGATGTTTCTCTCTCTCCCTCCCCCCCAAAAAATTAATAAAAATAACTATTAAAAGTATAGTTTTTTTTTAAAGAGAAAGAAAACACAATGTACTAATGAAATGACTGGTATTTTGGAATTGATTATAAGCTGACACTGAAATCAGTGCCCATAGAAGTCACAGAAATATTTTTATCAGGACAATCTCAAAATAAAGTGCTTTCTGAGAGGACTCATATGAATACATACATTCTGACATGTTTGCTCAAGAAAAATCTTAGAACTTTAAAATATATGTTCCTAGCTCTGAAAAATGTCTGAATCCCATGTGTTTTTTTCCCCTCCCTGAGCTTTAACAAGGACTGAAAAAAAAAATTAAAGAAGGAAGACAGTAAGAAAAAGGGATGAAGAAACTTTAGACCAATACAGTAACTGACAGAGGCTTAAGTCAAAGTGTTTATGAAATTTAGAAAACCGCAAATGAAATTATCTCTAGGGAAAAAGCGGAAGTGAGCAGACCTATCAACTTCCTGTCTGAACTGAGGTTTTTAAATCATAAAGTAGTTATCTATTAAATAGTGTCATTTATTAAGTTAGATTAAATCAGAAAAAGGAAAAGAAATAGCCCCTTCCCACTCCCCATACACCCACTGGCTTAGTTGTTGGGGTAATCAGTGCATGAAATTACATGACTCTGAAAAAATGTTTTCCATTTCTAAAGTTTAGGTCTAAACAGTTCCCCCAAGTTGAATATGCTATTTTGAACCATTCAGCTCTGACTAACCAGTTATAGGTTAAGATC
The DNA here is from genome assembly GCF_000412655.1 of Myotis brandtii. NCBI lineage: Eukaryota > Metazoa > Chordata > Mammalia > Chiroptera > Vespertilionidae > Myotis > Myotis brandtii. The sequence goes on along the minus strand of NW_005371843.1, from coordinate 3,311,870 downwards.
TCTGCCCTCTACTGGAAAATATTATATCTGCACCAGAATTTTTTCTCTATTTCTAAGTTTATGGAAACCATGAAATAATATGCCAATTACTAAGTGGTACATCTTTATTATTTAAATATATTCATATCCTTACTATTTATGGAAACTTCTATTCTTGAATTATGTTTTTATTAACTTAATCCATTATTAAAAATATATATTTAAGTACTCCTATACCTTCAGACCTCTCTCTTTGCATTGGCAGTACAAGGAATGGTCCCTGTCCTCTAGACTTGCGTGTCCAAGCATGTATACATACATGTAGATACTGTGAGTATAATACAGCAGTCACTAGGCACATGTGACAACTGAGCATTTGAAATGTGGCAAGTCCCCATGTTGAAATGTTCTGAAAGTACAATACACCAGATTTCAAGAACTTACTACAAAAAAATACATTAAATATTAATTGTTCATATTGATTACATTTGGTCTATATTTGTTTGCATATTGTTTATCCTGATTACATTTTGAAATGATATTTTGTGCATATTCTGGTAAAATATATTATTCAAATATATTATACCTATTTCTTTTACCTTTTTAATGTGGCTACTAGAAACTGTAATATTTTACATATGACCCTAATTGGTGGCTCATATTACATTTCAGTTGGGCAGCATTATTTTAAGACAGTGATACAAATACAGAACTGACTATATAAAACATTATTTTACATATAATAAAATGATCTATATATCTCCTATGATGGTCCTATTATATTATTATTATCATCATCCATCTGTTATGTTTTGGGATAAGCAAACTGAGGCCAGATAACTTAAGTACCTTGTCCAAAAAGGAAAATTCAGCATTTGAACCTACACAGGTGGGTTTTAGAAGCTGTGTTTTTCACCAGCACACCACACTACCTCTGTGTAAAGACAGTAGCACATGGTTGAGAGCATTTCATTGAAGTGGGGGTTAAAAATGGCTTTCTGGTATTAGCTGATAGCTTAGCGGAATTTTTAATGATGAGTAGAAATTAGGTGAACCTGTTTAGAAATGGGAATTTTTAGTACATGTGTATTAAAGCTGTTCTGAAGAAAAAAAGAGTAGTACGATTCTTTATCTCCAAATATGTCAAAACATTTGAGTGCCTGCTTAGACAATGCATGATCAAAAAAGGAAGAGAAGGAGGAGCAAGGGGAGGGGAGGAAGGTGAGGAGAAAGAGAAGATGAAGAAGGTGGTGGAGGAGGAGGAAGACAAGAAGGAGGAAGAGGATGAGGGAGAGGAAGGAGAAACCATTGTTGCTCACAGAATATTTGCATTTGGCTTAAAGTAAGACTGTAAGCCTCTGCAGATCCCTCCCTTTACGAATTTAAAAATCAACGAGTCTGTGATTTTTTTTGACTCTCTGATTTTTGTAAATCCTAAAGTTGACCTCTCTTTCTGTGTCTAAAGAGAGTAAGTGGCAATTCCTGTGTTTCTAGTACCTTCAGGAGAGTTGTCTCTGGGAAATCAGCTTATTGGTAAGCCCCTAGAAGGCTTGCATATTGACAAAATCAGGGTGATGGGATACTTGCTTACTTCAGTATATGATGACCTTCTGCTTCAGGGACTTTTGAAATCTCCTATTATTAATAAAGTCAAGAGAACATAATTTTGAATGATTAAGGAAAGAAAGCAGTTTCCCACTTTGCCCTAAATCTCCTCTTCCAAGGTCAATGTTTGTGTTGGAGTAAGAAGTGTAGGCGTATGAGGAGGGACAAAGGGGCACTATTACTTTTAGGTTCCACTTTTCCTTTCCTTACTACTCCAGAGATCTACCATGGTTATTAGAAAAAGAGATATGGCACCTAATCATTACCAGAAAAAAGGAAGCCGGGACTAATTGCCAGGAAAGTTTCATAAGAAACCTAAATTTGGAAGTGGAGAGGAGAAACACATACGCAGAACGTTGGGATGATGATGCCATAAGAGCCATGATAAAGATGCTATGTGTGTGAGCCTGGCTTTTAACCCACCAGCAGTCTTCCTAGAAGGGATGAGTCTGAGATTTAAAGAATGCATATAATTAGTCTGTAACAGAATTGGGGTCAAATGAATATCAGGCAGTGGAAAAAGTATGCAAGATGACTCATGTGTGAAATCACATTGTGTGGGCTGAGCCATTCAGTATTTCTTAAGTATGGAGGGGAAGGAGTGGGAGATAGGTGGGAGATGAGGTGGACAAGCTCAGTTCCTGAAAGCCTTTTGGTTCCTTTTAGGCATCTTGGATTTTATCCTTTGGGCAACACAGGGAATAAAATAGCCAGATTCATATAAAGAGAAAATTTTTATTTACCTCCTTTACCTTGCTCTTATATGTAGCTCTTCATTCCAAACTAGCCTATTTGTTATGTATCTTCCTTTGGTCTAATCAAAGGCCCTCCAATTTGTAAAAATAATTAGAATATTATTGTTATTCCTAATTTAATAGTCCCATTATAATGGACTAGAGGCCTGGTGCATGAAATTCGTGCACTCAGGGGGAGTACCTCAGCTTGGTCTACGCCCTCTCACAGTCCAGGAGCCCTTGGGGGATGTCTGACTGACGACTTAGTGCTGCTGCGGAGGTGGGAGCACACTGACCACCAGGGGGCATCTCCTGCATTGAACATCTGCCCCCTGGTGGTCAGTGCGCATCATAGTGACTGGTCATTCCACTGTTGGGCTGAAACCAGCTCTCTGACATCCCCCAAGGGGTCCCAGATTGTGAGAGGGCACAGGTCGAGCCTAGAGACCCCACTAGTGCATGATCAGGGCCGGGGAGGGATGTGGGAGGTTGGCCAGTGGGTGAGGGACCACAGGAGGGCTTCAGGGCTTGTCCAGTCCATCTCACTCAGTCCCTATCGGCCATAGCCCAGCAGCAAGCTAACTTACCAGTCCAAGTGTCTGCCCCCTGGTGGTCAATGCACGTCATAGCAAGTGGTTGAGCGGCCTTAGCATATCATTAGCATATTACACTTTGATTGGTTGAATGGCCGACTGGACACTTAGCATATTAGGCTTTTATTATATGGGATATTTTTGGAATTTGCTAGTGGCCAAAATTAAAGCTCTCTTTCAACTAATGCTGTTTTATGCATCATTTCAATGAAACCTTTTGATTTAGTGAAAATCTTCAAATTCTTTTGAATGTATTCAGTAAATGCGATCTGATATTCTTGGGTAAAGGTTAATAAATGTTAAATAAGATATAGGCCAACACTCTTCTTTCCATATGACATAAGACCCCTCCTACCCCAAAAAAGAAGACACCAGAAAAATGTTTTAAATGCAGGCAACATGTTTTGCATTTTTCTCCTCCATGTTAAACACAGGGCACTAAATGTAACGTGTATTCAAAAAAATTAAAGAATGAATCAGGTTTCAGAAAGTGAGGCTTAATGTCAAATACTGCCACCTGATATCTGTATGTTCTTAGGCAAGACACTCAATTTTCCAACGCCTTCCTCTCTAGACTGTAATATTAGAATCATAATACCAGGTAGCACTTATTGCATACTTGCTATGTGCCAGCCACTGTCCTATTTTCAGTGCTTTACAGTTATTATAGCACATAAGCCTCTCAGGTAGTCACTATTACCTTTGTTCTTGTTTTATACATGAGAAAAAGGTGTGTCACAGGGAGAAAGCCCTTCATCAAAGTCACATACCAAGAAAGTAGTGAAGTTCTGATCCAGAAGTCATGCTTTTACACCACGATATGCCTATAGAATTGATGGGTGAGGACTACATTGATGAACAAGTATTGATCTTTGTACCCTGAAAACTGTTGTTCAAATTTCGGTAGTACCATTGCTCAGTTGTATCGAGATGATGCTTGTCAGAGTATGTAATGCCTAGCACATGGAGGTTCTCAGGAACATGAGTTTCCATTCATTCCTCTTGCGAAAGCAGCCGTTTGTCCCTGTCCCTATATCCTCAGTGTGGGAAGAACTTGAAAATCACTCTAGTTTCCTCTGGCCATAACCTCCCCCCTTTAAAAAACGAAAAGGAAAATGCAAAACTGGTACCAGATGTTCTGTAGCTGTTTGGGTTTGAAGGTACCTCGGTTTCCTGCACATCACTTATACTTGGACAGCGTGTCTCTGCCGTGTTCATGTGCACCCCATCTGAAACTGCTGGAGGAACAAGGAGGGATGAGCACTGCATCAAAGCTAACCTCCTGGCCTCATGTTCTAACTGTTTAATTCCCCTCCCCAGATTCACGAGGCTTTTTCGTGTTCATGCTAATGTGGTCAAAGACAGATATTCAGAAAGATGGACGTATTACCACCACACCCATCCAGAGCCCTGAACTCAACACTGCACCTGAAACTTCCTTCTAAAATTTGGCATGGAGTTTAAAACGAAAAGCATTTTAAGCATCTACGGTTTGGCCCCTCTAACCCTAAAATAAGCCAGGGATTCAAATACAAATTGTCAAATGCTTTACTTCTCCAACACCATATAGACACATCCAGTGTAGATTGACTGCATTTGGGGTCATCCACCTGTCAGAGGACCTGAAAACAGGGAAGAAGAGCACAGCACGTTATGACTCAATTAAATAGCAAGGGAAAGTGGTTGTAAAATAAGTCAAAGGAAAGTATATTATTTAACTTTGTGTGATTGTTCAAGAACAACTTCACTTTAATAAAAACCCCAAAGAACTTCAGGGCCTATAAATTTTATCTTTAATAGTTTTCTAAACCTCATTTAGTCCCCCCTCCCATTTGTCATGATTCCCAATCATTGTTTCATTTGTTTTATAGAAATTTTTACTACCAAAATTACTTAATTTTTTTTATTGGTTTGGTCTTCTTCTGTAACACATGCTAAACAATGTCCGTAGTCTCTCTTATTCCTCACTTAAAACAGTGTCTATCACCCAGGGTTTACATTTTAAAAATAATACACTAAATATTTAGTGAGAATGTTGTTATAAATCTTAACAATCCTTGACAATCCAGCCACAGTCACATCTCTGTAAAGCCTTCTGCAATTACACCGATCCCTACAAACAACAGTGGCATGTAAAAGATCCAGGCTATTGCCTTACATATACTTAGCTCTCAGCAATGATGATGATCAAGGGCCTACATCAGTCTTCACAACAACCCTACAAAAAACAATGAACTGGCAGTGCACACATTATCCTAATTGTGTATTTGAGGAGCTGTGAGTCCTAAAAATGTTAATAAAATAAAAGCTAGAAGTTATACTATATATACATGTATAGTATACTACCTACTATAACAGTATATGGTATATAAAGTATAACTATGTACATATATACTATATACATATATAGTATAACTGCATATAACTGCTAGCTCTTAAATATATGTACATATTATATATACACAAATATAAATATATACTTCATATATCTATATATTTAAGAGCTAGCATATATATATATATATATATATTCAAATGTGCTTTTCAGCCCTGCATTTATTTAATTTTTACATCAAGCCGATTATTTAAATACACTTTTAAACCTGAGAAAAGTAGTGAAGAGATACTAAATAAATTGTCTCAAGTCATGGGATTATGCACTGGAACCCAACCTAAGCCCAGACTCTTACCCACTACACCACCTTGTTTCTCTAAGTTTTCCCTAAGTGACTGGTTCCAAGTCACAGCTGACAGAGCAGCTAGAATCTAAACCAGGCCCATTTGGTTTTTTTCTTCAACACCATGGTGCTTTATCCAAAGTCCTAATTCTTTGAATTTCAATATCACTTAAAATTTTAGAGCCAAAAAAAATTAGAGTTGATCTAAGCTCATTTCCTCATTCTCAGCTTGGAGATCAGATGCCATAGAGGAAAAGAAACTTAGTGAAAGTCACACAGAACTAGTCAGTGCAGGACCCGAACCCCAAACCCAGTCTTCACATTCACCATGTACTTTCCACATTGGCATTTCATTACCTTTTTGCAAATGCTTTCTGTTTCTAAGACCTGTATCCATGGTTAAATATCAAATGAGAATACAGTTCCATGGTGGGGGGTAGAGGGGTAGGTAATGACTTCATGAACTGAAAAGAGGTAAATGAATACAAGTTATAGTTACACATGTTTTGAAAAGACCATGCTGGCCCTGGCTGATTTGGCTCAGTGGATGAGAGTCACGGGTTGGATTCACCATTACTACCTGGATTATTGATCCCAGTCTGATCTGGGCATGTGTAGGAGGCAACTAATTGATGTATCTCTCTCACATCTATGTTTCTCAAAAAATCAATCAAAAAAAGAAAAAAAAAAAGAAAAGAAAAAGGAAAGACCATGCTGGATATCTACACAAAATTGTGAGATAGAGGACATTTACTTACTTGTCCGTACCAGCAGATATTTGCTTACTTACAAAAATATCTATTCATTCAACAATTATGTGATAAATTTCTACTGTGTATCAAGCATTAGGTTAAGCTTTGAATTCATTTAGACCAAAAGAACTGGAGGTATCTAAAACTGCAATGTCTTTCATAACTTTGAACTTACAGAAGAGGCCAAAGGTTTGTTTATGCATGAATGAGTGAATGGGTGAGTATGAGGAGGTTCACTAGCTGTATCCATGACTGTGCAAAAATATTATTAGGACATGTAATTAGTGACACAGTCACTTTGCACCCATCCTGGAAGAGACTTTTGAGAAGATGACAGGGGTATATTTGAATATAAATAATATTTCAAACATTTCCTGGAAATCTTAGCAACTAAGTATGCAATAAGCTCTGCTCCTTCTTGCATTATTCCTGTTTCACTCATTATATTGAAACATCCTTCGTATGTGGCAAGAAATTAAAATTGACAAGAAGCATAGGAAAGCTAGAGAGATGTTAAGTCTAAGAGGCAGAAAGAGAAGCATGTTCTTTACTGTCATCCATGGTATGTTTCCCTTCCAGTTAGCAACACAAGGAATTGGGTTTTAAGAAAATCAAAAAGTAAACCCAAAAAGGTATTCATAACTTTTATTATCTTACCTGATCTAAGCTTGGCTGGAGAAGTTCTTCACCCACATGAAACTTTTCATTAGCAAATACCACTCCTCTAATATCTGAATCATCTTGGCCTATTTCATTTCCATCCAATAAGATATATAAAAATGAAAATATTAGCTATCATCTGCTATCCAACGTGCTGGCCAACACACTTTCTATGCAATATATCTTTTTTGCTCTTTAAAAATAATCCTAGCAGCTGAATATTTTATACCCATTTTCCAGACAAGGAAGCTGATGCTCAAACAATTTAAGTAACTTTTCACAATTTACAGAAAGTAATACAACTAGGATTTAAATACACATATGTCTTATTCCAACTTTTACATTACAGTGCCTCCTACTGGGCTATATTGCTCCTGTATCCCCCCAGACTTCTGCGCGCGCGCGCACGTGCACACACACACACACATATGACAACTACAAGCAGAAATATAATGAATGTGCCTCATGCAAACATACCTAATAAGTTTGGTCATTGTCAGTTCCTGTGCTGAGAGTTGTGTGAGTTTTTTGGCTACCTTACTGTTTCTTCTTGTCCTGCATTCGAAGTTTAACTATGTCCATATGTTCAGGAGCTCACAGGAAAGGGAATTGAGAACAGCTTGGTTAGCATAGTCTGGGTGCTGGGTAAACTGCTTTCTCAGCCTAAGACATTTCTCTTCGCATTGCACAGCATGAAGTCTCTCCACAATTCATCAGTTAACACCATGGCTTCTTCATAAATCTTGGGCTTCAATCCCTTTGGGGATGTTTCATTTACTGTTAGATAATTAAGAAAACATTTATGGAGTACCTGCTGTGGGAAAGCTGCAATAGGAGGTTACAAAGAATTATGTGACTATGCTACTTTCCCTCAAGGAATCCAATACCTACTTAAGAAGAAATTGAAAACTGTCCATACACTAATCAAGAGTTAAATTAAAAGTAAGATTGTAAGATGCTAGAATATAACTTGTGATTGACAGTCATAGCAAAGTAAGTTCAATAGTGCAAAGAATTTCATCTCCAGGCTAAGATGGCCTCCTCTTGGAGGAGGATACTTGGTACAGGCTATAAGAGTAGAAACTGTATTAGGTGAAGAGAAGGAGATGAATACAGCCTGTTTCTATATAATCAACCTGGTTATACAATTTTCTCAGTTTTTTTAAATAGTTCAGAGAAAATAATATTGTTTTATTTTTTAAGTGGAATTCAAATGTTGAAAGCTGTATCAAGGAGGAGTATTATTTTGTGCTTAAGGCATGCTATCTTTGTCTGGTTTCAAGTGTAACCTGGAAGACTTAAACATTTTAGACCCCATTAGTAAGTAATATAGCTAAGTATGTATACACAACATTTGAGGGTTTCCACTTTAGAAAGAACGGAAATATAGCTTTCAAAATGGCAAAGGATAAAAGAATATAGAAACTTAAGAAAAACAAATAGCAGGATATTATGTTCAGTAGCTATAATTTATGCAGTTAAAAACACATAAAAGATACTATAGTGCTGCTACATTGGAGGCATACATAAGAAAATCATTAAAATGAATTTTAAAAGAATGGGATGGGTATGCATTTCAGCATATTGGTTACCTCTAGAAAAGTAATAAGGAAATAGGATGGGGGTAGAGAAAAGCTTCCAACTAATTCTGTAATTGTGTTTTATTTTTTTAAGTTCTAAAGAAAATATAGCAAAATCTTAAAATTTGATAAGTGAAGGGATTTATATCATAAAGGTGTATACACATAATTTCAATTGTGTCTGAAATGGAGTATGTTTTTTATTTCTTTAAAAGTTCTGAGACAAACAGGGCAAAGTGCTAATTTTGTTGTTTAAGTCTGTGCTAAACACCCATGACCATTAGTGAAATTATTATCTGAATGATATTTTATAATAGTAATTAAAAATCAATTTTTATGGAGAATTTATTGGCTCAAGCAATTAAAATATCCAACATATCTTACTAATAGTAAGTTTGATTCAGATGGTCATGTCCTTAGGGTTATAACTCAACTAGAAGGCCCGTGCACAAAAATTTGTGCACTGGCAGGGAAGGGGTGTCCCTCAGCCCAACCTGTGCCCTCTCACGGATCACGCTGCCACTCGCCCTGCCTGCCCTGCCCACCCTGCCCAAGACACAGCAGGCCCGGATCCTGCGCTGGGGCTAGCGGCCACTCAGATCCTGCTGCCACCCGCCCCGCCCACCCCGCCCAAGACACGGCAGGCCAGGATCTCGCCTTGGGCGGCGCAGCGGGATCTGCCTGCAGTATGCAAATTAGTCGCCATCTTTGTTGGCGGTTAACTGCCATCTTAGTTGGCAGTTAATTTGCATATTGCCCTGATTAGCCAATGGGAAGGGTAGTGAAGTTACGGTCAATTACCATGCTTTTCTATTATTAGATAGGATTTTTTATGAGCTTCCCTTGTTTCTCCCAAATTCATGCATTGACTTCTTCCTTCGTCTGGCTTCCTGCATCGTAGCAAAAAACAGCATCCACAGCTTTGGTTCCTTCATATACACACTGTACCATCCATCCAATTATTGGCCTTTGTCCCAATATTCAAAAATATGCTAAGAGAATCATTCTCATTAGAAGGCATTGCCTCCAACTCCAAAGCAATCATTGTGATCAAATAAATGGATTTCCTTATCCTGGGTCACATACCTCACTCCTGGACCAAAGAGTGTAGTAGCCAATCCTCATGGATCCCCTAACAGAGAGTAGTTGTTTAGAAGAGGAGAGGAGGAAAGGGCTGGGGGC
>NW_005371843.1:3282830-3301893 GCF_000412655.1 Myotis brandtii | reverse complement strand
GAGAGGTGTGGGGAGGAGGAAGGTCAGTCAACTGATATCCACTACACCATCTAAGCAGAATAACCCTTGATTACTTAATTAGAAACCATTAGTGCAAAGTATCAGAAAAACTTGAGTTCTACAATGCGTTGTGTTGTTTTAACACCATTTGCTTTATGGTTAACAATCTTGTAAGCACAATTAAGGATGCAAGTGTGTGTGTGTGTGTGTGTGTGTGTGTGTGTGTGTGTGTAAAATATGAAACTCAATAATCATTTTCTTGGGCAAGCTGCTAGCTAGTTGTTGTTGGTTTTTGGGGGGAGGGGTGTCCAAAATCATTTGAATTATTAAGACAAGGAGGAAAAAATAAAAATCAATGCCATCTTTTTCTATTTAAAATCAAAATGAGTCTAAGACTATTCAAAGGCATATTCAGAGACTAGACTTGGTAGACACCATAGTATCATGGTTAAGGGCACAGACTAGAGCAAGACTGCTTGGGTTCAAATCTCAACTCACACCATTTACCAGCTTTCTTGTCTTGGAAAAGTGGCCTAACTTGTCTGTGTGCCAGTTTCCACAGGTTAAAAAGGGGATAAAAGTATCTTCATCATACAGATGTTGCAAGGATGAAATGTTCTCACACCAACTTAGCATTGAGAACAGCACCTGTTTTGTTTTTTTTTGCAAGCACTTATTTTTTCTATTATCTATTTTTTCTATTATCTACTCCTGACTTTATACTTATACAAAAGAGAGTCCTACTGGCTTCCAGTATCTTGTTCTAATATAAAGGTAAAGCCTTTGAGGGCAGACGCTCTCAATGTACATTGACTTCCGGAAAGACAAAGCAAGTTTATCAGTGTGATATCCTTCCTAATCTTTGGGGAACTCTTACCTTTGCAAAGACCTTAATGATAATGAAGCTTCTCCTTCAGTGTAGGGATTCCACCTTTAGTATCCTTAACAGGTTGTCTTCAAGATTCTGTAAATAAATTGGGAAAGTTCAGTACTTGACAAGACAGTCCATGTCCTTTCTGAGCCTCTCTAATCACTTAAGTTTTCCTTCTGCATTATTTAGGAGGAAACTCTAGTGCTTTCAGCTATTCAACTTATGAACTAGTTTCTAGAACCTTTATTATTAGGCCACATTCCTTTTTGATCGGAGATCACACACAGGTGGCTTATAGCATGGATATTAAGCTCACATACTAATTTTAAATAATTCTAATTAATTGCCATCATTTAAACACAAGCAAACTTTTAGAAATCTCTTAAAAAGTAGGACAGTTTTGTCTGCCTGTTTCCATGGCTACAAAATGCTATGGAAGACTCAGCTCTCTTTAGATTTTGGCATGCTTTTTCTAGTTGAACACATTCCCTATCTTGCAACACTGGCTCCTATAGTTAACCATTGATGTAAACTCATTTTTCCACGTTCATCTTTCCCTTAAAATATAGCCTCAGAATTAAATAAAAATAAAACACTTAAGATAAGCTCAGACCAGTTTATGGGAAAATTTTCTCCCATTTTCTGTAACATGATACTCAGCCAAATATTATTTCCATTTATTTTTTCTGTGACATTTAGAAGTTAAAATTAACTTAAATCCATACTCTTATTAAATTATAAAGGCAATAAATTCTTATTACAAAAATGTCAAATAATACCAAAAATAAAGTATAAAATAAAAACCAAACTGCCCATCTTTCATAAGTATATCCTCTGGAGATGATTATTTTCAAATGTCTACACTGTTGGAATATTTTTATGATCTATTTATGCACTTATCAAGACTTGCATATAAATCTAATAAACCATTTTATTCCCCCCTTAAGAATTACCTTGCTCTGGTTATAGAGATCCTAAGATGTACCAAGCTTTGAAATGTAGAAGAGCAAATTATCTGAAACCATAGGAGAAGTATGACCTTCCCATGATCCAAAAGAAAACTGAGTAAACTGTAATTAAAAAAAAAATTAAAAAAGAAATCAAAGAAGAAAATTAAAACATTTCAGAGGGCTGGTCTTATGGGCATGTCAGTTCCTAATCTGTGGAACTCTTTTCTTTTTTTCTATTATCTACTCCTGACTTTATACTTATCCTTAGAGAAAAAATTAATGTCTATAAAAAGGGGTTGTTTTTAGCCCAGGAACTAGCTTGCCAACCCAGTACCTCTCTCCAACCAAGTCTTGATTTCTTTCTACAAAAATACCTCAGTGGGTCTTTGGCACTCTGAATTTAGGGTAGAAATAGGTATTTTACTTTCAACCACCCTTCAAGATCACACCACCTCTTGAAAGACACCTGTCTTTATTATTCCAAGTTATATATATATGGCTAAGTGACCATCTGACTATCCAACCAGTAGCTATGGTGTGCACTGACCACCAGGGGGCAGACACTCAACACAGGAGCTGTCAAGCTGTGGTGACTTGGCAGTGGCAGTTCTTGGATGATGCACCCCAGAACCAGAGAGGAGGGAGCCCAATTCCGGGATGCATCACCTGAGAACCACCCTTTTGCAAACCAGGACCCCCTTGGGGGGTGTTGGAGCCAGTTTTGGCCCGATCCCCACAGGCCAGGCTGAGGGACCCCATTCACTCCGCAGAGGACCTTTGAGCTGCGATGCAGCCTCAGGTATGGCCAGCCAGGGAAGGGCCCCAAGGAGGTTGGCTCCAAGGCGGGTCCAGCCCGTCTCACCCAGTCCCACTCTGCCAGCCACCTTCTAATTAATTTCCTTTCAATGTGCATGAATCCGTGCACCGGGGCACTAGTTATTAGATAATTTTGAAACACACACACACACACACACACACCTCCAAAGCACAAATATTTATTTAAAGACAGGATAATATAATATTACAAGACCAGAGGAGCTATATTCTTAATTGTCTCAGAATTTTACAAGATTAATCTCCCCACAATGGAATTAGTTCTTCACACTAATAGGAGTAAACAGAATAGTATTACAGTTACTATCTTCCTTTCAAATTTGCTCCCATCCCAGGACCTGCAATGTACAAAACATGGTCCAATTATTGGGCCTTAAAGTCTTGATTAAATTTTTACCTAGGAACTTTATCACCCATATATATGTGTATTTTTTAAAGTTGTCCACAAAAATATGCACACACATACATACCATATGTATGCACATTCTATATATGATGGCCATCTTAATCTTGGGAAGTTGGTATGTTTTCACCCTAAGTGTGATTAAAAAAAAAATGATAATTGCTAGTAAATGTGCTCTTTTTATGAAAAGTTGATCATCAAAGTCAAGAGGGTTATTTTTGAATCAAGACTGTTATTTTTGAATCATTAGCTATCCCTTTTAACCAGCTTAAGGGCACTAGAAATCTTAACAAGGATGACTCCTATATTTTCATCTTTATTTATACATATATTAAATGAAGCTGGTCACTTGAGAGAAGCCCTGTTAGACTTCACTCCAAGGTGGCATTTTTCCAATAATAAAAATTAATATATTACAAGTTTTAAACCAGCTGTGATTTTAACTGCACTATTCTTCTATCACATATTTCTCTGCCTTGTCTGCCAAGAAATCATGTTAAGTTTTTGTCAAATTCTTTGGTGAAATCCAGATATATTACTAATGAAATTCATCTTATCTATGTATTTGTTAAACTTCTCATGAAAGGAAATGAAGTAAATTTGGCCCGATTTAAGGGACTCTTGTTAGCTCATAATGATCACCACTTCTTCACTTTAGAAGCACACACAAATCATCTGAATTGCTGTTCATTCCAGACTTTTTTTCCCTGAGACACACAAAGTCTAGAATCCATGCCTATTCTGGTTTCTAAGATTTCTAAGAGTATCTGCAGTAATTCTGAGACTACATAAACATTATAATTTTGGTATCACATCAGTTAATTATGTATGTACTCCAAAATGCACTAGAAGTTATACTTATTCCAAAGAGCCAAATTCTCTAACATTCTATGATAAATCCAGAACTTTAATTTTCACCTGTTCATATGTGTTCTATTTGTTCCAATTTGGTGATTGTTCTCCTTAATAAAGAATACAGAGTGTATCAGTTAATATGCTCTTGGTTGAATATAAGAGAAATTTTAACTCAAACTACCTGAAATGGTGAAGATATGTGTACCAGGCTTCAGGATTTGTTAATTTGTGATTCAACAGTGTTATCTTGGATACTTGTCCTTTATATCTTTCCAAGCCCCTGCTTATAGCATCAACATCATAATAAAGCCTGATTCTGCTCATAGCTATGAGATGGTTGCCAGCAATAGTCTGTGTTCCATGTTTTCTTATTCATATTACAGTGGAAAGAGAAAGGGAGGGAGAGAGGGAGAGAGGGAGGAAGAGAGAGAGAGAGAGAGAGAGAGAGAGAGAGAGAGAGAGAGAGAGAGGAGCAAGAAAGACATTTCTAAGAAAGAAAGTTAGAAGACCTTCTAGAATAATTTGGTATCCATATGTCATGATCTTATTAATATATCAAAGTAGTTCAACCAGATTAAACTAATTGGGATATACCCAGAGAGCTAGAATTAGGGAGAACAAGCTTGGAGAAAGTACGATTCCCTCCTAAAATTGGGATTTTTTAGTAAGAAGGAGTGGGGAGAGATGACATAAATGCTGGGTTGGAAACCAAACGTGTTCACTTTAGAAAAATAAATGAGAAATAGAGAGATTCTACTATTTATATAATTTTAAAAATCTGTTCATTTTTAATGATATACTAGTGACCCCAAACTGTGGTTCTAGAACTTTTAAATTATTTTTCCCACATTCAACATAATCTGAATATTTTTATCAACTACAACATATAAAGAGGTCTCAACTTTTTCTATAGTTTTATATTCTAAGCATTATTCTTAGAGTTTGAGTTCTAAATTTGTATTTGTGACCATTTAACAATATATATGCAAACCTTCTCTTTTGCAGATAAACTGATAATAACAATACTTTTCCAGAAGGCTAATGCCTTTCTCGCGGTCTTTGAATTTAGTTCATAACAGATGTCGGATTAGAACACAGGTTTCTGCTGTCCTTGGCCATGACAATTCCCAGGAGTTACTGGTTACATTCCTAGTGGCCTTTAATGAAAGAAATCCATTCTTCTTGTCCACCATGCACCACATCTTGTTCTTTGTGAGAAGTTCTACCCTTTCAATGTCCTCTCTCTTTCAACACAGTGGGTGCAAAATTCCAAATTATGTATCATTCTGATGACCCAAATAGCAAGATCACATTTTGTTCCCAAATGTTATGATTTTGAGGAAATACAAGTAATTTTGGTCGAGTTGAATTTCATTTCTACTACTTACTTTAGCAAGTTAATTATCCTCAGAGAAGTGTGTTTTTTCTCTCATTTGCAAACAAGAAATAATATTAGTTATCTAAAATGCTGTTGTAATAAGATTCAAATGCGATTAAAATACATAAAAGACTTTGTGCATAGTAGGTAGTCCATAAATGATAGCACTGAAGTGGTTGTGTTTACTGCTGTTCCTTGTATCTACATATAACAACTATTTTAGCTAATATTCCTACAGACATTGAATTATTTCCCTACTTTTACTACCTTTGTTGATAAAGTTCCCTGTGCCTACAATGCCCTTCCTATTATACTAGTACTAGAGGCCCAGTGCACAAATTCATGCATGGGTGGGGTCCCTCAGCCTAGTCAGTGATCAGGGCCATCTCACCCAGTCCTGATTGGGGCCTGCAGGCCAGGGGGAGGGATCGGGGGAGGTTGGCTGGCTGTGGGAGGTTGGCCATGGGAGTGCACTGACCACCAGAGGGCAGCTTCTGCATTGAGCATCTGCTCCTGGTGGTCAGTGCACATCATAACGACCAGTTATTCCATAGTTCAGTTGATTTGCATATTAGCCTTTTATTATATAGGATATGCTACTAAAAACTGCCTTAAGCCATCTTCCTAATTTCTTGTTTTCTTCAAACATAATTTCATAATTTAAAGCTGCTATAAAAAGTGCCTTGCCCAAGTTTAATTCTCTATAACACTTTTCATCTTTTCATGTTTAATCATGCTAGTCTTTATAAGAAACTCTACTAAGCAGGCATAAGTACAGCCTTAAAGTGAGGTTAGAGTTGCAAGTGGATTCATTCATCAAGATCTAATGGAAAAAAAAAATCCTTACCTCAACCACCACAAGATGAATGGGAGTAAAAATTATCACATAGTCTATTTCAAGACATAATGACTATGGGATGATGGGAGAAGTTATATCTTCAATCAACGGC
Organism: Myotis brandtii; assembly: GCF_000412655.1. Lineage (NCBI taxonomy): Eukaryota > Metazoa > Chordata > Mammalia > Chiroptera > Vespertilionidae > Myotis > Myotis brandtii. The sequence goes on along the minus strand of NW_005371843.1, from coordinate 3,295,652 downwards.
AAATTCAAAAGTCATCAAAATTAGCTAAGGTCACCAAAAATGTGCCTGCCCTTTTCTCCCTTAAAACTACAAGGAAAACAGAAAATATCTTTAGTCTTCAAGTAAAACTGAAGTATCTTGTATCATACAAAATATAATTTGGCAGAATTAGAAAGGGTGAATGGAAGATAACTTAGCAGAGCAGAGAAATAGGAACAAAATAGGATACCAATGAGAAACAAGCTGATTGCCCCACAGAAAACAATGGAACCTCGGGGAATAGCAGCAGGTTGGTGTAAAGAAGGTGATGGTGACGAGGTTGAGCTAAAAACATGTGGATTGGTTGAAAGTCTGGAAAACCGTCATTTTCATACCTATCCTGTACAGATAAATGACTACCCTTTGTTCCTCTCCATAGAAGAATGGAGATGCATTCTGGAGAAAGTAAACTAGGAAATTTCTTGACTTGAAGAAACAAAGCCCAAAAAAGGGTGAGAGATAAGGTTTCAGATAGAAAATAGAAGGATGAAATCAAAGGACAGAGACTAAAAGGACAGGACCTCAGATTGCCTCCCTTCACCTTACTCACAGGAGATTGAGGTCCTTCTCTGAAGATCCTAAACTGCTCATATCAGAGGCCTATTAATTCTGAAATTTGAGGAAAGTCCTTTTTAAAAAAATGCCAGCTGTCCACTTGATTGACTACTCATTGCAAAGCTCTGACCACTCATTGGGTTTCTGCTAAAATAATAATAATAATAATAATAATAATAAAGGTTTTGTTTTCTTAAGGGCTCAAAGTTTTAAAAAATGGTGCTAAGTTTTCAATGTAAAATAGAGAGAGTAAAAACAAAAAATAAAAAATTTCAGAACTATGTTTAAGTGATAGCTCATATCTCAACAACATAGAGATATTATATTAATGAAAAAAAGATGTTAGAAGTAAAAAAACTCTGATAAAAATTAATTCCTGAAGGAAATAATATTATATAGACTTTTTTTTTTTCAAAACCAGTAAAAGGATTAAAAGAAATAACAGAAAATGTGCCCAAAAATGGAACCAAGAAGCAGACGTAGACAACGGGAGAGAAAAAAAAATGAGTATATTAAGAAAACAATTTATAAAGTCCCTAAAAGTACAAATAATAAGCATCAAAGAAATAAAATGCCCAGAATGTAGTGTGGAGAAAATTAGCAAACAAATAACAAAATAAAATATCTTATATCTGAAGGCCATGAGTCTCCAGGTTGAAAGAGCCCACAAAATTTAAAACAAAATAAAAATTTAAAAGTCACAGATCAGGACAATTAATTGGGAGATTTCAAAAACCAAGCTCAAAGAAGAGATTCAGAAGCGACCAGAGAGGAAGTACATAAGACCTTATCACATACAAAGGGTCAGGAATTTGCATACAAAGACATTTGTATAAGAACAGCCTCATCTGAATGACAATGAAAGCTGAAAGTTAATGCACCAGTGCTTCCAAAATTCTGAGTAAAAATAAATGTCCACCAAGAATTCTATTCCTATCAGTATTGCCAGCTAAGAGGAAGAGAAGAATAAAAATATTTTCAGAAGAGTGAAATATCAAAATATTATTTCCTTGTGCTCTTTCTCAAGTACCTACTTGACAAAATGTTTCAAGATAATAATCAAGTAAATCGAGAAAAAAAAAATGAGATCCTAGAAATAGGCAACTCAAAACAGGTAAAGTGGAAAGCAGTTCCTAGGATACGGGTGAGGCAAAGTTCCAGAACCACAGCTGTGTATGCCAGGCATAGGCTAAACCAGATCCAGGTTGGACTCCAGAATATACCTCTAGGAAAAATGGAACTGATAGATTCTGTAGCTGTTGGAACTTTGTGAAATCTTCGACTGAAAGATATTTTGCAGAGCTTATTTCAGATGTTGGAAGATTTAGCCAAATGTTCACACATGAGAAAATTATGCAATAACAAACGAGGGAGAAGGAGTTTGGGAAGCTATTCAAGAGAAGAAAAAAAGTGTTATTCTAGAGACTTCTTGATTCAGCAATACAAAACAAATGTGTGCATAGTGATAGGAACAAAAATATGAAATACAAATTTAATCGATATTTTAAAATGCACTTATTTGAAAAATGGCAAGAAAGCAAGGTGGAGAATAAAAATCCTCATCTTTTTAAGTAGCATATAAGTAGTTATTTTTAAACTCACTGAATCAAGAGATAGCAGTATATAGATTTTAACTTGAAATGTAGAACTAAAAAGAAAATCACCTAAACCTCCAAATGTAAATAATATTCTTCACTTCATACATTTTCATGAAATTATTTGTCAATACAAGTGAGAAAAGCAATAACAATATTATAGTATGTTATTGTTTTTAAAACAAAAACTTTCTATATGATATGTATGTATATTGTCTTTATACAAAGAAAAATCTGGAAAGCCACATAGAAGATCATCAACACTACTTACCAATAGGAGAGAAAAAATGGAGCAACTTTCAGCTGGAACTTCAGAGTGACTGTCTTACTGTTGTAGTTGGAATTTTTATTGGACCCTGTAGAAAAAAATAAGGAGAGGGAGCAAATAACAGGGCAGGACCATCCAAACAGTAGAGAGGGCCTATCAATCCTGTGGCACAGAGCATGACAGATGCATTTTCTTTGAATTCTGACAAATGAAAGAGGAGACTTGAAATTATCCAGCAATTGTGCTGAATAAGGCTCAAATGCAAAGACAGCAACAGTGTCTCCTATTAAAGTTCATACATCTTTATTGTGTTTCCATGGCTCAGGTGCTGTGTTTGATGCTAAAGATCTCTGTTCTAAGGAATCCAAAGACGGATTGAGAGAAGTGGACTCATGAACAAATATAATGCCAGGTCATTTTATCCTCTTCGACTGCTTTATGAGTAGGAGAGATGTAGGATATATTTCACAGTGATAACATCCTATGTTGATTACGCACATTCCATGAAACACTCCACCAAGTGCTTTAGCATAATTATTGTATTTATCCCCATAACAATCCTCAGAGGTTAAAAATTTTGCTATTCATACTCTAGATTACAAAACTGAGGTTTATAGATCTTGAATAACTCTCCCAAGGTTATACTACAATAAATGCTGAAATCAAGACCTAAACTTTAGCAAGTTTGACTCAGAAGCCATACTCTCAAACATTGTACTCTACCTCGACTGTCTCACAGTTCCCCAAAACATTTTTAAATACACAGAACTTTTTTGATTATGTCTGTTCTATGGCAAAGGGAAAAATATTACTAAATCCATTTTTTAAAATCCAAAACAAAACAAATCATGAGCTTCAGGACTGAAAAAGTCACTCAAGCAAGGATGGAAGTTGAGGTTATAAAACCAGATCTCTGGCCTCAAGTCTCCTTTTCTTCCAGTTGCCCTAATCTACCTCCCTCACAGGCAGGTATCATAAGTCTATCCTCTCCCATTTAACTAAAGAGAAGACTCAAGAGTTTATGTTTCTTTCTAAGCTAAAAATAGGAATTTGATTCCAAATATAAGGTTTTCCAACATGGTTGATATCCTCAGCAAAATTGTCTTTGTGACTTCAGTAGTTGTAGCTCTGAGGGCTTCTGTAGAAGCCTGGAAGGGGTTGTTTTGAAAGAAAGGATAAACTTAGGATGTGCTGAGCCATATGGCCTGTGCTTTCTGACCCAGCACATGGGAAATGGGCAGCCTGAAGCATGTCACAGGGGCAACAAGGAAAACATAAATAATGTCACCCATAATGTAATATGGTTCAGAGGAAGAAATGGGGTCAAGTCATTAAAGAGAAGATGAGATCATTATGCTTTAACAAGGCAAGCTGCGGCCAGGGGAAGGCAGCAATGAAAAGTGGACTGGGACACTGAAAGCCAGCGCATGAACACCAGGGGGAATACAGAGCTTTCTAATCGAAACCATACTCCCAACTCCGGAAATGAAGGCTGGGCTCTCAAACAGTAACGCAAGAAGGGCGAATGAGATTACAGAGATAGAAAACCAACTGAAGAAGTTGTAAATACAGTGAGGGACAGAGAACGGCACGTGGCCTGAAGAAGCACCCTGTGTTGGGGAAATAGGAGACAGCTTTGAAACAAGGCTGAAGAAAGGCAAAATGGCATCTGAATAGTCAACACCAGAAATCCAAGATCCAGATTTGAAGCCTGTAGGAGACAATCATACTGGGAAGGAAATGTCAGCTCACAGGGGGAAAAGAGGAAGAGGTTAATAGCAAAAATATTTCAAGTGAAACAATATTTCAGTTTGCCTCTGAGGGTGTTGAAGTGTGTGGAAATCACATGTGCTTGTGTGAAACTCAAAACCCTCTTGATGTTCTGCCTGGAGAATTCTGTATTTCCTTGTTTTGACCTACAGCCATGAAAACTGTCCTAGGGCCTTGGGCTGAGGGCTCGCGGGGATTCAGGTTTCCCTAAAAGCCTTTATAACTTTCAAAGAACCTACTGTATTTCAAAGGCCTCCCACCACCTACCCCTCGCCTTCCACCACCACACCACTTCCAACACCAGCCGTGTCATGATAGGAGAAGTAAGAGCAGGTTTGGTAAAAAGTTTCTGGGTAGATGAGACACCTTTTCTAGTGAGCTGACTGATTTCATGGGACAAGCCATGGACAGAATCCATAATGAAAGATAACATCACTGCCCAAACCACTGCAGGGCCAGTAGATAGGAGATTCTTAGCGATGGAAACTAATTTAAAAATAAAATATGTATAGTCACAGCCATGCTCCCAAAGGATAAGTTTAGCTATTTGTTTGACTTGCTTTTCCTACCAGCTTAACCCAGAGCCAGATTTTTAGGTTTGGAGTCTTTCTTATCTTCCCCTAATCACTCAATGGCAGAATAACTAGGCAAATGAAAACTTTTTTTTAAAGATAAAGTTGGGATGAAAGGAAATCATTAGAATTGTTTGAGACTCTCTACTGGTCATTTGAGACTTTTATAAATTCCTGCCTTTTCACTCATTTCCCCATTTTTCCATCAGTTATCAATGAAATGAATAAGTTCTGTGCTGAGTTCTGGGCATGTGGTAGTAAAGACAGACACGGTCACTGTCAAGTTACATTTCAGAAGGGGAGACAGACTCATAGCTAATGGCTTAATTAGAGTAGCTCAAGTACTATTAGGAAAACTATTACCAAGTACTATTATCTTAGGAGAGCATATACTAGGAGACATGGTTTCCTGGTTAACTGGAACAGACCTTCCAGAGCATTCCATGTATAGTACTATTATTTCACATTACAACAGTTGACTTCTAGAAACATTAAGTATATTTACTAGCACAAATGCAGATGTTTGTATATATTTCAAGCTCCTTAATTATAGATATTTTATGCCCTATGACTAGTCACAGAGAGCTTGAATCTGATAAAACACTATCTGGTTTTATGTTTAGAATCTCACCCCCTCTAGATGATGATTTACTGGAAACAAAAGGCCATGTTATCACATTTGTACCCCTGAGCTTCTAGCAGAGTGTCTGGTACAGGGAAGACACTGGATAAATGTTAGTTGAATTCATGAATGGAGTGGACCAGGCTTCCATTTTCTGCCATCCCTGGGGATATGAATTTCAGCACTTACAGATCTATGTGCTGCCTGAATCACCTTCCCTTTCCATCTTCCTACTTTCTCCTTAACTCTAAAGTCCAATCTTCTTTTTTTAAATCAGTGAGTAAACTAAACAACAGGAGACTTAACGTCCTATACAATTTTTGTCAAGTCAATTAATTCCGTTTCTCTGTTAGAATGATCTAAAAAAAAAAGGAATCATCTAGAAGGATGCTTGTAAATAGAGTGAGATGGATGGAATTGAGGGATGTTTCAATGGTAAAATTGATAAGACTTGGTTTAAAAAAATTTATATAAATAGGATAGATGAGAGAGGACTATAAAGATGTCTTCTAAGGTCTGGCCAGTACAACTAGGTGAATAGTATTTATCATTCACAAAATGAGGACAACTACATGAGGCTTAGTTTTAGGAAGAAAAACATAGAAGTTCTGTGTCTGAATTGTTTGGTTGTTGGACCATTGATATGTTCAAAAATAGGATGTTGAAGAGTTGTTGAGATATATGGACTTGGAGAACAGAGGAGAAATCCAGACTGGATACATAAAACTGAAATTCTTTCAGGAAAGAATAACAGTTCTGATGATGAGGTTGCAGATTTTGAAAACCATGATAACGTTAACTAATAGTTCTTGAATAATTACAATAAGCCAGGCATTGTGCCAAGCATTTTACATTGGCTATCTCATTTAATGCTCAACAAGTTCCGTTCTATTTTGAAGATGGGGAAATATAGGCAGAGAAAGATTAAGAAAACTGCCCAAGTGAAATAGATGATACAATTGACGCCAGCATTTGGATAGGAAGCTGTTCACAGTGATAGAGGTATGCATCCCTGAGAGAGATACTGAGATATCTGATAAATAGCCTTTCTTCAAAGTAGAAATCCTGCTTCAGCCACAGATCTCTTTGCATACCCTCAACACATCAAATTCTTGACTGGTGATTGTATACAAGTTTATTTCTTTGGGTTTCTATATGAATGTGTGTGTTGCCATTAAGTACTGGTGTTTTTAGATTTTTAATAACATTTACTTTTATGACAGAACCAACAAATGATACTATAGACCAGAGGTCCTCAAACTTTTTAAACAGGGGGCCAGTTCACTGTCCCTCAGATATTCCACACATGCGCACTGCGGGCCCGGGACGAGTCGGCTGCTAAGCAGGACAGGCAGTGGCGGCAAAAACACCCGCGGGCCATAGTTTGAGGACCCCTGCTATAGACAAATAACCAAATTCAGATAAACATGAAGAGGAATAAAAAGATTATATTCTCACCACCAAAAATGGAAAAAAGAATTATTCGTATTTTAATGTATTCTAACAGGCGTATGTTTACACACATATATATGGATATTTATATCAAATGTAGGACAATGTGTACATATTGATTATAATCTCTTTATGGTAATACATTGCAAGCATCTTTCAATTATTAAGGTATATGTTATGTCACTTGTTAAGCAAGCCAAGTATCTGTTTCTGTGATCATATCCTCTTGTCATATGTTGATGTGCCTAGTTTATCTCTTAGAGGTATTTTCTAATAGTTGGGAGTGGCGGGCTCTGTGTACATTTTATGTGTATGTGAGGGAGTAAAGGGTAGCTGTCATTTTATGTCATACTCATGTTCTACTTATTTCTAGGAGCAATTCCTAGAGAGGTCATGTACCTTTATTTTCTTCTTGGTTTCCTCTCTGGTTTCACCCTTTCCCCTTCCCATAACCTCTGACTTCTTTGTTTCCAGTGTCACCGCTGATGGTTTGTAACGTTGGTGGCAAAGGAAAGGGAGCGTTTATTATTATTTTCCCTAAGGCCCTGCTTTGTGTTGCTGTGTTTTCAGAATTGAGCTTTATGTATATTTTGTTAAATTCCCCAAAGTCCTCTAGACACCAAGGACTAGAAAATGAAAAATGACTATTATTGTTACCCTATTTTGCCCAGGATCCTGAGACGCCACATGTTTCTGGCTTCCCAGACAGACTTCACACTCCTCCCTCACTGGCCGTGAGCGGAGGGCCAAGAAGAGCTGTGTTCTCCTTTATAACAATCACAGGGGCACACATGGTCCTGGGTGGGAGCAGAGGCAGAGAAGAAACTTATAAAAATTACTTTAATGCACACATGGCTTTCCAGTTTTTGCAAAGTTGGAGTTGTAGTCTATTCTTAAAGCCATAAACATTCAAGAAAATAAGGGAAAATCTCAGTCAATTCAGCCAAAATAATTTGTTTCCTCAATACCAAACATTGACATTTTGATAGAATCCAGGCAGTGAGCTCATTTATTTACTTCTCATACAGATGTGTGTCATGCAGATCCAAACCCTGATGTTTCTTACTTTTTTAAAAAAATCTAAACTCCATCCACAAATAATTATTAGGAATCCATTGTGTATAAGATCGTGTGCTAGGTATTGTGAAAATATGTGAAAGGTGGCTTGGTATGGTGGAAAAAATACAGACAAAAAACTTGAAAACACAGACTTTCTTTTGCTCCTTAAAAGTGACGATACTGTAGACAAGTCCATTATTTCTCGGACCTCCATTCCCCCACCTGTAGAATAACTATCTTGCCTCCTCACAGGGCTGTAGTGAAAAGGGAACACGCGGAAGTGTGTTCAAGAACTTAAATGCTGTGGTGTGCACACAAGTGATAATGATTGCCAAATATTTGTAAAATATTCTCCCTTCATCTCCAGGAGGAGCTTATAGCCTAGTCGGAGGAATCAGAGGCACACACTTTCAAGAATTTAATAACAATAATAGAGATAAATAATACCAGACAGATTCAAAAGATGTTGCAAGCCAATGCATGATTAATTGCCAAAGAGTGGAGATTTGAACAGAGACAGAGATTCCAGTGTGGGCTGCAATCATCAAGGGACAAATGAAACGACTGCCATGAGGGCTCAGCTCAGCATCCAGATGAGGAGTCTGTAGAAGGTCAAGTTAGCACAGGAGTATCATATTTTAAAATAAAATGTCTAACATTCTGATGAACAGCCTTAATACACAAAAACAATTATTACAACTTCAGATCTTTGACTATGAGTGTTGAAAAGGGAGAGTTATTCAGGAAAAAAAAAGAGAAGAGACTAAGGAATCAGATGAAATAGTTCAAATGCTAACTGCCCCTTCCTTCTTTCATTTCTGACCATTTTCTTGTTATTGTGCCACTCGGGGGCTGTTGTCTCCTGAAGTCTGAGAGTAAGTAACACTTAACCCACAGGCTATTAAGGATTAGTAGAGCCCTGGCTGGGTAGCTCAGTTGGTTGGAGCATTGTCCTGTGCACCGAAAAGGCTGTGGGCTCCATTCCCAATCAGGGCACATATCTAGGTTGCAGGTTCAGTCCCCAGTTCAGGTGCATATGGGAGGCAACTGATTGATTTTTTTTCTCTATCCCTTTCTTTCTCTAAAATCAATAAAAAACATATTCTCGAGTAAGGATTAAAAAAAAAAGAGTTAGTGGAGTTAACTAGGCAGAGGCTGAGTTTTATGTGGAGGTGGGTGGGAATACGCCAAAGAAAGGGAATGGCATGCCCAAAGGCCCTCAAGAGAGAACCAGTTTTGAGCATTGGATAAAGAGGAAACCAATATGTCTACAGCTTAGTGGGTGGGTAGTTGCCTCTGGAGGGATAGGAAACAGCCAGGGACCTTGCAGGCCACACTGAATATTACAGACTGGATCCTAATGATAGTTTAGAAGCCAACCCATTGTTGTAAAAGTATGAGGGGCTGGTGGCAATGGGGAAGGATCTGTTTGCAAACATGGCCGAATGCTTTCCTTGAGGGATTATGGGATGTGCACCTCTTTATTCTGGCCTATCGCAAGTGAAAAATTAGGTCCACTTAATGAGTAATGCATTAAACTCAATTTAGAATTAATAACAATGAGAGTCCCGGACAGAATCCCTTAGCAGACCAGTCACATGAAGAAGCAGGGATTTAGAAAAGGCGATGCTATGTCTGGAAACAGATGCCAGCTTCCTCATAATCAGAATGCATGAATCAGGAAGCAGACGTTAAGCTTTGTGCTGTTTATTGCAGAGTCTTCATTTTTAAGACAACATTTAGCACGTTACAAAAAAAATTTTATACTTTTTTTTTTAATGCAGGTGAGATTATCTCAGTCCTGCCCTCCTCTCTAGCTAGCTGTCTCACACACATTCTCCGCTGTGTCCTAGCAGGATTTGGTATAATCATAGGAGATTAATGAAGACTTCTAAACTAAGGAAGAATTATTGCCCACATCATCAAATCATATGCCTCTTCACTTGTCTTTACTTTTCATTCTCTTCTGATAGCTTGGGGCAAAATACGTTATATAAGAATAAAGTAAAAACCAAAAGGGAACAACATACAGAGGAAAGATCTTATCCAAGGTGCGTGCCTGTTATCTGTCAAAGCTGCAATGTTATCCATGCACAAGCCGAATCAGGAAGAAAATTCAAATTGTGAGATGTTAGAGCACAGGTGGTACTGGGGTGGAGGAAAATGTAAAACATGAAGAAATATCCATACATATTAAGTATGACATCATTGTCAAACTTCCCCTTTGTTGTTGTTTGTTGTTGTTTCATAGGCACAAACTTTGGAGTTACACCTGACCGCCAAAGCCCTTATTCAGCATGGATGCCTTAATGCTTGGGAACTGGAATAAATGTCTTCAGTTCTAAGTCATTGTTTTGAGCCCTTTTTCTTAAGATTTTAAATTTCCTCTCCAAAACTTCCAGCAGTAGAGATTGCCAAATGCACTCCTCATGGAGCATGCAGTATGCATGGTGGTTAGAGATGTGGTAATGTGGCTCCCCAGTGCCTCCATGTGAATCCTCCTTCTGCAGTTGACTGTGTGGGGTGACATCACGACCAACGCTTAAACTCTCTGCACCTCAGTTCCTTTTCTGTAAAATATGAGAAGAAGAATAGTACTTGTTGCATAGGGTTAGTGCATTACATCTGCTATTACGTACAAAGAGCTTAGAATAGTGCCCAGAATGGAATACGCCTATTATTATTATTATTATTATTATTATTATTATTATTACCATGGCGGAGCTGAATTGTTCTCAAATATGGGGTATTTGAGATAACCAAATGCATTTACAAATGAACACATTTCATCACTGTTGAACCCGGAGTCCAGAGCAGTGAGGGCTTCTTTCCAAGTTCACTGCCTAAGTAAGGAAACCCATGGTCCTCAGGCCACTGCTCTTCCTCCTCTTCTTTATCCATCTTTCAGATGGGAAAGCTTTGTCATGAGATTCTCTTGATGAGATTTAGAAATGCGTAGCTAGTCTTGATTTTTAAAACATTGGTCAAACTTTGAGATCAACAATGATTACAAATATTTTTGCCCACTTTTTATGTGGTAGGTGCTCTAAGTGAATTATCCGAAATCTTACAGGGTGCGAGTTGCTTCCTATGATATAAATGCATGAAGTGAGATTTCAGATCAAGGACCATATAATGGAACTAGAATCTAGACCTTTTCTAATGCACCTTCCAAACACACAGAAATGAGGGAGTGGGAGTGAGCCTGTTGTTTGAACTGCTGGCTTGTTCCTTGCCACCTTTCTTTATCGTGTTGTAGAGGACTGAAAAAATATCTGCCTTGGATTTTAAGGCATTAATAAAAGGAGAAGCCTAATGGTTCCAGAGTTAAAGCCACTCAAAGAAGTAAACTGTGGCCGGAGGTTAGTCAGGTATTCTGTGATCTGAAATGTGCATTTCTGTGGCAGGCTTTCTGTACTGTTTCCCTGCAGGTTTCATGTACTCTCCATGTTGGGCTCTGACCTGCTGAGTCACCTTTCCGTTGCCAAATTCAGGTCTCTCCTGTTACAAACATGCTTATCTATAAGCCGCAGCTTTCCTCATTCAGGTTAGACCACATCATTGACAGCATGTGTACCCACTCAATATTCCAGTCAGATTCTTCTAAGAGAAACTTTAAATTCATTATTTACTCATTAAATATGGTAATCTACTCCTAAAATGGAGACTTTTGATGGGGCTCTTGATTTTACTTCTTTTATCTTTACACTTTTTTAAAAAAGTTGTAAACTTTCAGTCTCCCCCCCCCCCTGTTAAATAGTGGATCTTAGTTCAAAATTATAATCAATATGGTAAATTAGAGATAGGTAGATAGATGAAAAAATAGGAACAGCAGTAGAGGGATGATATTTCTGGTCATGACCCTAAGTGAGATACAATGATTTGAAAACAAGATAGGAGATGAAAGGGGCTATGAAAATGTCTCCTTTCTTTGGTGGATTTCATGACAACTGCAGAAAGAAATTCACAACAGGTAATTTGGAATCTCACCCAATTTATAGCTTACCATAAACATATTGGCTCCAAAAATCTTGGGTATAATAAATCCTCAAAGTAGGAATAATGGTTAGACATTCAAATTGTTAATTAAGCACATTTGAAGGTAAAGTTAAAACTACTATCAATGAGTATACAAGAGATAGAAGTCCAGATTAAATGACTGGCGGGGGTGGGGGTGGGAGGAGTTTGTTCTTTTAGCTACACAATGACGCAAAGAAAACAACCCTGCACGATTTAAACCCTATTCCCTTCTCTTATCCAGCACCAGTGGATAAAGTGTTTAAGAAACCTACATTAAATCAATTACCACAGAGGTCAAAAGACTTCTCAATTTATTTCATCAGGATAGGAAAAAAAATTCAAGGTTACAGGACAGATGCTGGGTGTAGAAATAAATTCAAATGTAAAAGGTGTACAGTTGGTGATTTCTTTCAACTCTTCTTTCTCTCCTTTGCTTTATTGGTATGCCCTGGAGTTTTCTTAAACGTTTTGTCTCTTCCAAAAGACTTCTTTGGGTTTCCCTGGGTGCCCACTTTATGCTGTTGACTCACAAGTCTATAACTCTCACTGACGCTTTTGTTCTTGATCTGTTTGAATAACTGGGCATATCTATTGGGATGCTGCACATTTACCTCAAACTTGCCATGCTCTATGCTATATTAAATTATTTATTTCCAACAGTCATAGGATCATAAAACTGTGATCATATCGCTACTTTACTTAAAATTTTCCTGTGATGTCTGGCCAATGTTGCTTAGTGGTTGATCATCGACCTCTAAACCAGGAGGTCACAGTTCAATTCCCCATCAAGGCAGATGCCTGGCTGTGGGCTCAGTCCCGGTGTTGGGTGTGCAGGAGACAGCCGATCAATGATTCTCTCTCATCATTGACATTTCTCTCTCTCTCTCTCTC
>NW_005371843.1:3270958-3282764 GCF_000412655.1 Myotis brandtii | reverse complement strand
TTGATTTCAGAGAGGAAGGAAGAGGGAGAGAGAGAGAAAAAAATCAATGATAAGAGAGAATCATTGATCAGCTACCTCCCACATGCCCCCCACTGGGGATTGAGCCTGCAACCTGGGCATGTGCCCCTGACCAGAACCTGGGATCCTTCAGTCCGGAGGTTGATGCTCTATCCACTGAGCCAAACCAGGTAGGGCTCAATAAAAATATATTTTTTAAAAATTCTCCCATGAATTCACAAAGCATTTAGCATAAAAAGTCCAACTCTTTGCTTGGCCAACAAGACCCTTCAGACTAGCCTCATCCTATCTCTCTAAGCCAGTGGTTCTCAACCTGTGGGTCGCTACCCCTTTGGGGGTCGAACAACCCTTTCACAGGGGTCGCCTAAGACCATCGGAAAACACATATATAATTACATATTGTTTTTGTGATTAATCACTATGCTTTAATTATGTTCAATTTGTAACAATGAAAATACATCCTGCATATCAGATATTTACATTACGATTCATAACAGTAGCAAAATTACAATTATGAAGTAGCAACAAAAATAATTTTATGGTTGGGGGTCACCACAACATGAGGAACTGTATTAAAGTGTCTCGGCATTAGGAAGGTTGAGAACCACTGCTAAGCCTATCTCCTACTCTCCCTTCAGTAACTTACCTCCTGTCTTAGAAGCTTTATTTCTGTTTCAATCATGTCAACGCCTGTCCTGCCTCTAGGCCTTTGGATTGCTTTTCTATTTTGTCGGAGTTTTGTTTGTTTTTACATTAATTGGTAGTCAGGGAAAAAATGATAATTATAGTAACATTAGTGAAAGCAAGTAGGCTATATAAAGAACCATATGATAAACGTGTACTTCTCTGGTGTATAACAAAGCAAAGGTCTTATAAATTTCATGTTGTGACTATTATCACTGTCAATACGGGAAAATTTCTCGAAGTCAGGAGTTAAAATGCAACATTTGTAACGTTCTGCTTGGTCCCTAGTGAATGTCTTTGCTCTAAAGTCTATTTTATCTGATAGCAATTGATCACTAGAGTCACTCCAGCTATTTTTAACAATGTTTGCAGAATATATATGTATTCCACTATCAAGCCCAGTCAGTGAGATTTTTAAACTTATTTTATTGTATTTTTTAGTTCTATAATTTCCATAAAGTTATTTTTATATGCCCTATATTGGGGGCAAGATATTCTATTTTTTTAATTTTTTCAAATGCTCATTGCAGCACTTTTACGACTGTTGCTTTAAAGTCCTTGTCCAATCATTTCAACCTGGGATTCATTTCAGTGTTGTAATCTCTTGTCTTTTCTCATTCGTATTGTGAATTTCCTGTTTCTTGGTAGGAGGACTGATTTATACCATACCCTGGACATTTGGGGTATTCTGTGAGGAGACCCTGGACCATATTTAAATCTTCCATTGTAGCAGGAGTCACTCTGTTGAGGGTTAGCACACTTCTGTGGGCTGTGGTTCCGATGCCAATTTAGTTTTCAGAGCCTTTGAAGTGCTCCTCTGTCCTAGGTGGCACTGGGACTCTGGCTTGGTGTCTACTGGGGCTGTCTATGGGGATAGAATGTGCTTCATTGGACCTAGGACCACTGGTTTGGGGGTAGAAGGAAGACTCTGGGCCAGTGGGGGTGGGGTGGAGGCTGTTATCCAGGCCGTCTGTGCTGATGGGGACCCTGCTTGGTCACTACTGGCGACACACCCTTGGATGAGGAAGGAATCTCCCTAGGCTGCTTGGTGGGGGGCCGAGATGTCATCCCCTTGGGCTGCTCTCCTGACTGATTAGAGTCGATGGAGCTCCCACCTGATCTGCTGGATTGTCAGGGAGAAAAGAGTCTACCTGACCCACCTTCTGCTGGGTGGAGAGCCAGGAGATGCCAGGACTGTGACTCCTTCCACCACCAGGTGGACCACAGTGCTTTTCCTTAAGCCCTAGGGTCCCCAATCAGTCCACCTTCTTAGGTCTCCTGTGGTTACCTGCTGCGCTATTTCCAGGTGTTTTTAGTTGTACTTAGCAAGGAGAGGCAGGAAGAAGTGAGTCTATGCCAGTTATCCCCAAAGCCTGGAGCCTCAAAATGATGCTTTAATAACATCACTTGGAATAAGCAGAGACTTCTTATTTTATTTCCCACGCATCAGCATTTTGTTAGTCGGGATTGAAATGTACCTTTTCTTGCACCAAACCTCAGAAATTTGTCTGTCTTCTGGTTTTAGATGGTTCAAGCAGGGGTCCTCAAACTTTTTAAACAGGGGGCCAGTTCACTGTCCCTCAGACTGTTGGAGGGCCGGACTATAGTTTAAAAAAAAACTATGAACAAATTCCTATGCACACTGCACATATCTTATTTTGAAGTAAAAAAACAAAATGGGAACAAATACAATATTTGTATTTGCATGTGGCCCGCGGGCCATAGTTTGAGGACCCCTGGTTCAAAGTTTAAATGTGTTAACTAGTAAGTCCATGTAGCATAGAACATAGATTGACATAGATTGTATACTTTGGAGGCAGACCATCAAGGTTGTTATTTCTGATAAGCCTTAGCTATATTTTCTTGGGTATTCACTTAGCCTTTATGTTCTCAGTTTCATCAGCTATTAAATGAGAAAATAACCACCATAAAAAATTACTATTGTGATTACTTGAGATCATTATATAGAATTTCTCGTGCACAGCCAGCCAGATAGCAGGTAGGCATTCAAGAAATGCTAATTCTTTTGTAATATTGTCTCACCAATATGTTTGCACGTCTTCAGTTCTTCGTTTTTAATTATGTGCATCCCAAGGGGCATTTTTTAAAAAATAAGTCCCTCTGTCCCAATATCTGATATCTTTGTGTCATTCAGATAATTGCTTCTCTGTATATTAACGATGCTTTGAAGATTTCCCTCCCTGAGGGCTCCTCTTTGTATCTGCTCTGTCGGTGCTTTTAGCCTCATTGCAGCATAGGAAGGAGGTTTATAACCATTGTTATACAATTTGGGTCTAAAGGAAAGAGGACCCCATACTGAGCATAGTGTGGGTAATATCAATCAGGCCTCAAAGCTTGGGGTTTTATTTATAAACCATTTGGCTTTCATCACTCACTGTTATGTACGAGACACGCGCACACACACACACACACACACACACACACACACCCCAAAATATGACCCAATTCTAGCTTAGAAAACTCGAATGAAAAATTCTTTGAAAAATCTATGAATGCTTCCTCGTGGGTCTAGAGGGCACCTTTATTTGTTGTAGTATCTTTTCCCCAGGGCTCTGTGGTCTGGGAAGGAAAACGAGAGTGCCCCGGATTATTCTTAGCATTTTCTAATGATTCCCTGAAACCCCATCCGAGGCTTTCTAGGCACTTGCCTTCCTGAACACATCTGGCAGCACCCTCCCCTCTTCCTCTGGTCTGGCCCTGCAAGAAGAGCCTTACATAAATAAACTGAAGCATGCATGTGGTCGCGAAAAGATCTCTGTGGAAAGCGGGAGCTAACCAAAGCCACCCTGGGCTTGCTGTTCCTTTGTTCACTGCCTTTCAACCTGTAGGTATATATGGCAAAATCATTGCTGTTCTCGCTGGGTCCACACTTTCCCTGAACGTAACTCATGCCTGGTAGCAGGCAGCTAAGGCATTCTGACCATCTGCATTTCTGGGCGGCGAAAAATATCATTAAGGTCTTGCTCTTTTTTATGTATTTAAACCAACACTTACTGAGTCTCTGCTTAGTATTTGAATTGTGGTATTTTAGATTTTACCAAGATAAGCAGAGGATCCAGGAAAGGGTCTTATTGGCTGAGACAGTGTTTATGTGCATAAGAAATGAAGGGAGAGAAAAAAGGAAATTCATACTTATTGGACATCTACTTTGTAAAAAGGCACGAATCAACCAAAAGTAGCCTGTTTGTCGAAGTAATTTGCAAAATGAAATCTTGATAGAGGGACTGTGGAATTGGAATGGTGGTGGTATAGGTAGAATTTTATTGTTAATCCTCCTTTGGGGATATAGATGATAGAAAATGTTTTATATGAGCCTAAATGTGAATAAGAAGAGATTTGCAATGAATTAGGTGCCCAGGATGTGATAGGCCTGTGCTCACAGATTATTTCCATTTTACAAATGAAGAAATTAGCCTTAGTGAATCCTAGTATCTTTAATTCACTCATCTCCCTCATTCATTCATTAATGTTTATTAAATGTTTACCATGTGCTATTCATTAATTCTAGATACTAAGAATTGATCAGTAAACACAACTGACAAAATCCCATCTTCCCTTATAAAGCTTACATACCACGGGGAAGAGACAGATAATAAAGAAGATAAGTAAGGTATAGCATATTGGATGGTAGATAATAAGAGATAACAAGGGGAAATATCAACATGGAATGAGATAGAGCATGTATGTGGTGGGGAAAGATTGTAATTTTATTTTCTTTTTTGTTAATCCTCATCTGAGGATATTTTTCCATTGACTTTTAGAGAGAGTGGAAAGGAGGGAAGGAGACAGAAAGAGAGAAACATCGATGTGAGAAAGACACATCGATTGCTTGCCTCCCACACAAACCCCAACCAGGGCCGGAGATTGAGTCTATAACTGAGGTACGTGCCCTTGACTGGAATTGAACCCAGAACCCTTCAGTATGGGGGCTGATTCTCTAGCCACTGAGCAAAACTGGCTAGGGCAAAGATTGTCATTTTAAATGGACTGGTTGAAAACCGTTTCACTGAGCATACAACATCTGTGCAAAGACCTGAAGGGCATGAAGGAGTGAGACACACAGCTATCCAAGGAAAGAGCAATCCAGGCAAAGAGAATAGCAGTTGTGAATGTCCAAGCTGGGAGGGTTCCTAGTATGTTTGAGGAATTCTAGAGAGGTCAGTATGGCTGGAGCAGAATGAACAAGAGAACCACAGGCTGAGGTTAGAGAGCAAACAATGGGGGCCATCAGCTCATGCAGGGCACTGTGCATTTGTAAGAACTTTGGCTTTGACTCTGAGAGACATGGGAGGTCAGGCCATTTGATTGGCACAATCTGTCTTACATTTTGACTGGGTCTCTTTGGCTACTGTTCCAAGAATGACCTAAAGTGCAATGACAAAAGCAGAGAGCTTCTTAGGAAGCTTAATACCATAATTCAGATGCCCAAAGTCACATACATACTAGTGGCAGAGTCAGCAGTCAAACCTGAGGTGTCTGACTGTCCACTGTGTGAGGCCACTTCCTGGGGCAGATGGTCTGACCAAAAGATCGCTATCACTGGATGTTGTTGATTTCCTTCCCACATGTGGCCAAGTCAGGAAGTTACTTTGAGGCCTGTGCTATTTTGGACTTTTGGCTTATATTACAAAAAATATTTATTTTTAAAAAAAGTATTAGCATGTAGTTTAAACTATATGAAAAAAATTATATAAACTTTATAATATGATTGGCTTTAGTCAGTCTCATTTCCTCAAGCTTTATCTATTACTGCGTATAACCTGTTAAGACCTTGAAACATGAAACATGTTTTTATTGTCGTTCTCTCAGGAACATTTAATTTATTTATTTAATTTAAAAGTTTTAAATTTTATTTTTTTATTAGTTTACATTCAATATTATTTTGTATTAGTTTCAGGTGTACGGCATAGTGGTTAGAAAAATCATAAAAACGGAACATTTTTTAGTCTAGTAAAAACTCCAACTGATATCCCTTCAAAAACAAAGGTCCCACTTAGATTCCACTTAACACAGGAACCGTGAGGCCACCCTCCACATTCTCTTTGTGAGAGAAATGAGGAGCAAAACATCATCTGAAAGCCAATTGTTTAGTAGCGGCTAGCCACATCTTACGTGGCTACTTATTTAAGATTAAAAATATCTGTATAAAAACACTGCAAAAAAAACCTGTCATTTATAACTCAATCTTTTTAAAGTATAGATATCTACAGAAAAAAAATGGTTATTTCAGAGTGATGGAATTATGGATACTTTCCCATTTTCTCAATAAACATGAACTTTTAATAATCAGAAACAGCCAATAAATGCTATTTTAAAAAGAATAAAACACTGCAAATGGGGGGGAAATGGAGAAAGGGGCTCCATTTTTACAGGCACTGGACCACAGTTTTTCCTTGGATGGCCCTAGTTTCCAGTCTAACATCACACAATGTCACATGGGATCTATGTGAAAAAAATGGTTATTTCAGAGTGATGGAATTATGGATACTTTCCCATTTTCTCAATAAATATGAACTTTTAATAGTCAGAAACAGCCAATAAATGCTATTTTAAAAAGAATAAAACACTGCAAATGGGGGGGAAATGGAGAAAGGGGCTCCATTTTTACAGGCACTGGACCACAGTTTTTCCTTGGATGGCCCTAGTTTCCAGTCTAACATCACACAATGTCACATGGGATCTATGTGTTTCTAATGTGAAGACTAAACTAGGACTTAGATGAGTCTTCTCTTCTGAGTCCTCTCAGGTGCTTATTCATTTACTGGTTCACCCAACATTTACTAAGCATTATTCATATCAGCGCTGTTCTAGAGTATGCAGAAACAGCAATAAATGGGAGAGCCCAATCCCTACTCTCATTCACAGCTGGCAGAGATGTAGACATAGTGAAAAAGACCCTCCCAGTATATGGCACTTCATAGGCAGTTGCTATTTATTAAGGGCCTACTACATACAACTGAGACTATACTAGAAACTATCCACATGTCCCCAAGGTAAGAATATCAGGTACTGTTTTTAATTCTCATTTCATGATGTGGAAAATGAGATACAGGCCCAAATGGCATGGCTCAGTGGTTGAGTGTCAACCTGTGAACTAGGAGGTCCTGGTTTGATTCCTGATCAGGACACATGCCCAAGTTGCAGGCTTGATTCCCGGTGGGAAGCATGCAGGAGGCAGCCGATACATGATCCTTTCTCATCATTGAAGTTTCTATCTCTCTCCCAGTCTCCCTTCATCTCTAAAATCAATAAAAATATGTTAAAAAAAGAAAAAGAAAGTGAGATATAGGCAGTTGATTAACTTGCCTAAGGCCAATAAAGTAAAATATCATTTGACTCTAAAGACCACCAGGCCTAACAAATCCTCATTTGGAACTTAACTAAAGTTTCATGTCAAGCAGCACATTTAACAAATTTAGATATAAAATTTAGTTTTCACAAAAACCTTGTGAGAAAGAAGGGCTGGCTTTCTGAGTCATCGAATATGACTTCACCCAATGGATATAAAGAATGTGGAATGAGTTTCCCAAGAAAACCGTGGAGATCTATGACAACTAAACATTGATATTAGAGAAAGAGAAAAAAGAAATGATCAAGAATATAATCAGATCTAGAGGAAGCTTTCTTCCACCACTCTATTGACACTTTCACTTTCAAAATATTTAATTTGAAAAATTCACTATCAGAATATCTTACCTATAGTAAACAAACCAAAGCCATGTTATGAATGAACCATGTTTTCCTTAAAATTTAACACAAAATGAAAAATATTTATCTAGGTGATTGCTTAGAAACCTCTTGGTCTCTCACTGGATATCAAATAGTTTTGAAAATATTAGATCAAAAGAGGAAACTGTTAGAAACATAGTATCAAAAGGGAATCTGCATGGTAGTTTTCGTCTGTTTAAGTAAATTCTTTTTGACTTTACTGTTGTCATCTGTAAAATGGTGATGGTTTACTAACTCACCTTTAATTCTGTGAATTCTATGAATTGAAGAATCCTTTGAATAGGTGAATCAGTAATATATTCCCAATGAATGAAGGGGTTTTATTTTTATTTGATTCTTATAACACCTTGAAATAAGTCAGACATAATTATTTACATTTTATAGATTAAAAATCAGTGGTTTTCAAAAGTTTACATGCCTGATAAGTGGAGAAAATAGCACTCAAATAATTCAGGTCTTTTCTACTCCACTAAGAATGGGTCCTTTCCTTCAGTAGCTATTGATGAGCTAAGCTGAGCAAGACATTATCTTTTTGCTGATGACTATAGAACTGGATCAGATATATCTACTGCCCTCAGGAACCTGTAGACTAGTAGAAGCAAAAATGCAATTAAATTAGAAATTAGAGTGGTAAGTATTATACAAATGTGAAAATTTTATTTTGAGAGAATTAGAAAACTTTTCTCAAAGGGAGGTCTGAATTAGGTACTGGAAGTATGGATGGGCATTAGCATATTGAATGAGTGGGAAAGGAATTCAATTTAGAAGGCCCAATGGAGGCAACATTTTAGAAAACGAGAAGTCATCATGTCTATATGAGCCAGTTTGTCTGGAGCTACTGGTACCTGAAGGCAAACAATTACTTTAATTCTTGAGTTAGAAGAAGTTGTATAAAGAATTTGAATCTATTCCAAATAGCATCTTTTATTTATGATGATGAGGCCAAAAAAGCTAGAAGACGACCTAAATTGTGTATGTGTATTGAATGTATGTGTGTGTTAATCTCTAATCTCTACTCTAGGATTGATTACTTGGTCTAATTGAGAATTTACACCACAGATTTTTGGTATCACAAACTCTGCCTCAAAAACAACTACCACAAAGTTGTTGACTCTTTTCATTTTCATTCAAGACCAAAGATTATATCATTAACCTAATAGATATTAAAGGAAGGGTTTTAATTGGTGAAACCAGAGCATCATAGATATGAGAAATGAGTATTGGTAAAAATTAGTGAGTTTGAATATATGTGGATTGGCTAGAAATATTGTAGACACACTCTTCTTTTGCAGAGGTAAAGTAGATGAAGTGTGAGGAATCTATTTGGCCAGGTGTCTATACCTATAGGATTAGAACTTAATTTATAAGAAATTATCTGTCCAGCTTCTGATTTGGATAATTCATCGGACTCCAATCAGATTTTTTTTGGTCTATATCCTAGTGATAATATGGTCACACTTGCCTGGGGTAAATTTTTACTCAAGATCTGACTAAAGCACCTAAAACAACAGAGAGCTGGATTCTATTGAGCTTCCACAGAAAGTTATATGACTTCCTGCTATTTGCTAATAGATACCAGTATGTAGCTGAATTTGGTCCCAGACTTGCTTGGTTTTGTTTGAACGTAATAGTAAAATCATGAACAAAAAGATGACTCACAAACCCTACTATATCCCCAAAGACTATTACAAAAACAGCAACAACAAAAACAAACAAACAAAAATGAGAATTGAGAATGGCCAGTTTGGCTTGGGGAAACTTGCAGCCATAAGCTTCTGAACCTCCAAGACCAAGCAGAGTCTTCAGATGAAGGAAAAACTGGCAGGCAAACAGAAATATCACCATTAACCTGCTTCATCATACCCTGCTGAAGGCTAATCCTGGAGAAGGGAAAGGGGGCCCAAGTTGGGCTGAGCCTGGTAGGAGGTCATTTACAGCAAGAGCTGGTACATAGCGTGTGCTCTCAGTGTGCTGTGCACTGTTCTAAGCTCTTAATAGGTATTAGCTCATTTAATCTTTAAAATAACCCCATGAGTTCATTTTCCTACTAATTCAATAGGCAAAGATACTGAGGCATAGAGAAGTAAAATGTTTACCACATCTGGGTAATGGCAGGGGGAGGATTTAAATCTAAATACTGTTGTGTGTCCCTAGGGTCCTTATCTGAATCACTCACTGCCCCCTGTAGCCTCATATGCAAGAGAAAATAAAGGGCCTAAGAGGTTTGGTCTCCTGACATCCCTCCCCAACCAGAGGACCAGGAGATCTGGTGCCTTTCCTAGAGCTTAAGCTTCAGTAATGAGATTCCTTTCACAGTGGATGTAATATAGGTTTCAAGTTTCAAAGTATTTTATTTCACATCTCTTGGCTCACCCCTTTGTCACAAAAATCCCGGGAGAGAGAGAAGGGACAGTTGTCCCTGCTTTTATAGAAGGTGAAAACGAGCTTTGGGGAATTTAAATAAATTGTTTGATACCACATCACTAAAAAGGGTTGGAGTAAAGATTATAACTCATATGGGCCTAGGTAGGGGTGGTGACAGCTCCTGGAGTCATCACTGGATGGCTTTGTGATAACTGAGTGTTTGTTGCCACCTCAAGGTCAGCCACACACATAATTATCTCTTTTACATACATATTACTTGATAATTTTCAGAAGAACTTTTCCATATGCCATATTATTTTATAAAGTCCTCACAGGGAGAGAGAGAGAGAGAGAGAGAGAGAGAGAGAGAGAGAGTGAGAGTGTTTGGGGGACATTATGACCTTTCTGCCAGTGAGAAAATTCACCCTCGCAGAGAGTAAATGAGTTCTCAAGCCTGCAGCACTAGTGAGCATGTATCAGAGACAGAGATAGAACTCAAATCATCCAACCCTAACTCCACCCATAAATGTGTTCACAGTGATACTCATTCAGAGCTGTAACGTTGCCAGTGGGATGTATAGTTAGGGTCTTCTTCATCCGACATCTTTCTTTCTCTTTCTTCCCTTGGGCTACCCCCCTCCCTCTTAAAATCACCAATCCCTTTGACTTCACTATAATGCTATTACTATTCCAAGCCAGCAGACAGAGGCAAAATTCGTAAAACAGAAAGCATTTTGTCAGGAAACACATGTTGTGACTCCTCACCAAGGAAACGCGAGATGGATGACGTGAGTGGAGGAATGCCTTATGACTATTTAGCAACAGTCTGCAACACACAACTACACTGTCAGCGATTAGAGGCGATGCTGGGTTATCCTCTGACCTGATGTCACCGTACTTCCCACAATTATTGGCTTTTGAAACATTAACAGGAATTGAAGTCACTGATCTCAGCAGACTGGTGGGAGAGGAAACAGAGCACCAATCAGATGGCAGAACAAGCTCTTAAGACAAAGGGAAGTCTGTCACATGTTGGACCTGATTTCTTCACCTGGAAAATGGGAGTTAAAGTAACTAACTTCATAAAAGACCGACCCAGTCGATGGCTGGTTTGCATCATAAATCTTGAGCCTTGGAGATCCAATGATAACGCTGCACAGGCACCTTGGCCTTCGCCCTAGCCTCTTAGCTGAGGATGAGGTGATTTATGATGGAATTTGCATAGGCAAACAAATCCCCAGCTGCACAATGCCTGCCCCGGAGTGTCATGGTTCACTAAGGATTACGATTCTTGGAGCTCCTTCTGGGTGGCTCGAGGCTCTGACAGATATACTTTCCTGGTTAGTTTCCTGACTGTGGTAGGTATCCCCTCACTTAGCGGCGTGATGAAGTTTGACTCTACCCAGGAGGAGTGAATTAAAGATTGAGGGCTGGGAAGCCTCATGTTTTGTGGAATTTAATTGAAAGGAGACTTTCTCAGGGAGAAATCGCTTTCTTTGCGATGTGGAGTAGCTGGAGGAGGGATCACAAATTCCCAAAGATAAGACCATGACCAATCTGTTCGCTTTCTAGAGATTCTCTAAGAGGAGTGAACTTTTCTGAAAGGATTTGATTGACTAGAGAAGAGATTATTGATACTCCCTCATAAATGAGACAGTAGGACTAGATTCAGAGAATGACAAAATCTCAGGATAGCAAGGGGCATGATGCTTGAATCCTCTATTTAATATTCTGTTCAACCAGCATCAGGGTGCACGGAAGCTTTCTGTGATATGGTACACTGAAAGGTACCATAGATTATTCTATCCTCAAACAACATGTAGTAAGTTTGCTACCTTGACATGGAATTTTTAGTTCTAACTTATGTCTACTAGAGTCATGTAAACCCAGTGTGTCTCTGACAGGACACACCTTTGTATACCTGTGTATATTAGATGTAATCCTGTTTTCTTTTCACTTTGTTTACTACCCCTCAGCTCATTCTACTGTT
>NW_005371843.1:3265697-3270922 GCF_000412655.1 Myotis brandtii | reverse complement strand
TTATATATGTATATATAATGTCATATATATTACATTTTATACAGGTGTATAAGATTTACATGGACATAGAATAAAATAAGAATAAGAATAAACACAGATTTTATAGCTCTTCATCTAGTGTAGATTTTATTATTAACTTGATTTACTTACCACCCTCCTCAAAGTCACTTCTGGAATCATAAAATGCTAGAATTGAAAGAACTGTTGGAAATCATATAAAATCACCCATATCTTTTGTGCAGGAGATATTGAGTCTCTGATAGTGCTATGAAACTCACCTGGTCTGGCTGATAATCATGCAGCTAAATTCACTGGATGATGCAGCAAAATTCATTATGATTGCCACCACTATCTTTTACTCAACATCCAAAATTACAAAACATGGTTCTTAGCACACAAACACCAACGGTCATCTCTGGTTCATATACACCCACCTGATGGTAGAGATTCATTGTTTTTTTATAATATTTGAATTCTATGGATAGATAGGTACATCACATTACTGTTTAGAGCAAGGTAAGAGTAATGGATATTAGAGAGAAAATTATGACAATAAATCAAAGCATATACTCTAGGGACTGAAAAATAATTTGCCAGTCAATCTACTGTGTTAGTCATTTCTGCCATATTCTGGCTAGTGAACCAGCCTCTATTGGAATACAGTATATCTTATGATATGCTCATTTGTTACAAAAGGCTACCTAAAAATGGTCTCCCTGAGACTCCCTGGGACTTTTGGTGAGGGAATCTAGTTTTCCTCTTTGTCACTCACAAACTATTCCATTGTCACCACTTAACTGCAAAATCAGAACATCCTTCTAAGGAAATGGGTCCTATGTCATGCTGGTCAGCTAGGTAAATTATAGGCAGCCGTGTGGTCAGCCCTCAGGAGTTATAGTGGCCTGTCACCACTGGCAGAGTGATTTCTGCAGGGGACACCTCATTATATGGGAAAATGCTCTCACAGGGCAAGCCTGTTTCTTGTCCTGGCAGGCCTGTCACATCCGATGTTAGAGGAAACAGCAGCGAAGAATTGTGGCTGAAAGAATTGTAAATTTTGCCTGTGGAGAGTCACTGAGGGCAACTCTCCTGAAAAGAGTTATTTGTCAGCTGCAGTCAGACTCTTTGTTATTAGAATTTAATTGATATTTGCTACTGGAGAAGAAAGCTGAAAACAGGATATAAGACAAGCGATTAAATCTCTTTAATGAAGGGTAGTTAATGAGTTGTCAAATTTGGTAGGAATTCTTTCCTAAACTCTTCCCTCCCCGCCACCAACTTTTTTTTTTTTTAATTGTAGGGATAGGGAAGGCCATCTCTCTCCTGGGGAAATGTCAAACAATCACAAGAGAGGCAAATTAAATCAAATAAGGCCAGGCAGATTTGGTGCAATCAAAAGACAAAAATGAGGAGTCAGGGGACCCAGTAATTTAGCTCAGATGGCTCAATAGCTAAATTTGCAACTATCCTATGTCTTCATTGATTCTTTTGTCAAATGTGGGTGAGGACTAGATAACCTGTAAGGTTCTTCTATGCCTACTTCTGTTCATATTCTATACAGTAAGGTCTAACTTTAGATATGCAGTAGATAAAAACAAACATCTGGCATAAAGTGCAAACATTCCTACTAATTAGCTATGTGATCTGGGTTAAGTTCATTAACTTCGATAAGTATCAATGTCCTCCTTTGCAGAAAGAGCGAACATATGCATGCATCATAGGATTGTGTTAGAATTAAATGAAAGAATGCATGTAAATTACTTGACCAACAGCCTGGAAGATGGGACGTGATTTGTAAATATTGGTCATTTTTATTAATTTTCTGTTTCATGACCCTGTTTTTTAAACTATAGCAAAATATCCTAACCACCAGAGGGCACTGCATAGGAAACAGCCAGATTTCTCTTTTAAGCTGGATACACCTATTTGCTCTTTGAAGCAACTGACTGCCTGCTACCTAGAAATTTCTGCTCAGGGTATTTGGTCCCCATTTGCGTCTTATGCCAGTCTCAGTGACTCTGAATGCTGTAATTCCTTCAGTCTATGTTTATCTATTTCCCCTGGCCTTTTTGAGGAATCCTCATTTAGAGAGGACTCAGAAATAAGAGAGAAAAAGCAAATATTATTTGAGTACCTACCATGAGTCTGTCATTGTATTACTCATTGCAATTAATTGTTATAACAAAAGGCAAGTCATAAATTATCATACCCATTTTACAGATGGAAAAACAAAAACGCATACAATTTATTTGCCTAAAGCTACACAACCAGTTAGTGGTAGAAGCATAATTCAAAGCCTAAAGGAGGTACTATTCAATTTTACCATGCTGTCTTTAATGCTATCTATAATAATAAAAGCATAATATGCTAATTAGACCAGACAGTGGACGACCTTCCAGATGAAGCTGGGGCTGTGAGGGCCAAGGCAAGCCACTGCGGCTGCGAGGTCCGAGCCCCTTGCATGAATATCGTGCATCAAGCCTCTAGTGTTGGAATAAAACCACAGGATATTGATCATGGAACAAACCAAAAATGCCCATTATCTCTTTTCCTATTTAATATTGTATCCAAGGAATTAGTTAATTGGTACGATTATAGAAAGCAAATAGATGAAAAGGAAAAGTAAAACAAATATATTTACAGATTATAAAACCATAAATCTGGAAAACTTAACAATACAAAAGCTACTACAAGCAAAATAATTTAGCAAAGTAAAGAACAATATTTTCATAGGGAAATAAATTGCATATATACAAACATCATCAAATACAGGAAAAAAATGGAGAGCAAATCTAATTTTTAATAGCAAAATAAAGTGAAATAAAATACATGCATAAACTTAAAAAGAAAAGTAGAAAACCTGTACCAGACACACACACTTAAAAGACATAAAGGTAAACAATAAATGGGAAAATATTACATATTCTTGGCTAGAATGACTCAATGCAATAAAGATGCAAATTATCCTTATGTTAATTATAAACTTGTGGATGATGGCTGTTTGCAGCTGGTCACACCCCCTTCAGGGTGGGGGTCCCCACTGGGGTGCCTGGCCAGCCTGGATGAGGGGATGATGGCTGTTTGCAGCTGGTCACACACCCTTCAGGGTGGGGGTCCCCACTGGGGTGCCTGGCCAGCCTGGATGAGGGGATGATGGCTGTTTGCAGCTGGTCACACACCCTTCAGGGTGGGGGTCCCCACTGGGGTGCCTGGCCAGTCTGGGTGAGGGGCTGAGGGCTGCTTTCAGGCTGGCGGTTGTTGACTGAAGCTCCCAACCGCTCCTTTTTTTTCTCTTTTTTTTATTTTATTCTGGGCCAGCTTTAGCTCTGGCTCTAGCTGTGAGGCTTCCGCTGCTGAAAGCTGGTATCTGGTTTGTTTGCTGTTCTATAATCGAAACAATGTATAACTTCAGCTCTGAGATCCCGGCAGGCTGAAAGCTGATTTCTGGGCTTTTGTTTAGCTTCTACATTTGCAACATAGTACATAGTTGCTTAGAGTTGCAACTCAGAGGCTGGCAAGTGAGGCGGGGAACGTTGGAGTCTGCAGTCACTGGAGCAAGCGAGCCTCCTTGCTTGCTTCCAGCTGCCTGGCTGCCGGCGGCCATCTTGGCTGACAGTTAATTTGCATAAGGATATGCTGATTAGCCAATGGGAAGGGTAGCGGTTATACGCCAATTACCATGTTTCTCTTTTATTAGTGTAGATTCTTGGCTAGAATGACTCAATGCAATAAAGATGCAAATTATCCTTATGTTAATTATAAACTTGTAATGAGATCTTGATGATTATGTTCTCCAACCACTTGAAAAATTAAAGAAAAAAAAATGTGAGACATTAGGAAAGACTTAAAAATGAGAAGTAATGGGGAAGAGATGTTGATCGTTACAGATTATCAAAACATACCAAAAAAGTATGATATTGGTGTACAAACAGAGCAATAAAATGGAATAGAAAATCTAGAAGGAACAAAAATACACAAGAAAATTTAATATGGGACAAAGAGGAGATCTCTAATCAATGGGGGAAAATGAGAAGTTTTAATAACTGGCAGATAATTAGTTAGCCATAGGTCGAAATATGAAATTGGAAATATTTTCATGCCATATAACAGAATAAATTCAAAGTAATTTAGATATTTGCAAAACTAAAACTATTCAAATATTCGATTAAAACATGGATGGTTTTCTGTATAATCTGGGAGATAGAAAAATGGTTTACTATAGCCCAAATCTAAATGACACAAAGAAACGTTTGACATGTATATGTGTAAAATAAATATAGTATGTAAAACAAATACATATATATTTCTTTTCACTTTCTAAAGGAAATAATAGAAGAATAAATCAAAACTTAATGAAAAAAAGTGGTTATCTATCAAAGAATATAGAAAAGAGGGAAAGGACCTGGGAGGAAAGATATGATTCTCCAAAATTAATCATGTTTCATAGTTTGACTGTGAAATCATGGGAATCTTTTATTAGTTAAATAAGCAACATTTACACTTAAAAAGGTTATCTCTCAAAAAATGGAAAACAAAACAAAAACAAATCCACTTACTTTGTGTCAAATTATTCATATGACCAAATAAAAATAATCATAGTGATTTAAAAAGACAAAGTTTTGACTATGCAGCTCTAATGAGGTTTATCTAAAGAACAAAAAATACAATAAAGGAGTCATTCATTGCACTCAGTAGTCACATTGTCAGTAATAATAATGTTATTTTGAAACACATATAGTCATATATAAAGCAAATAAGTTCATTTATTGGGAATCATTAAGAATTAGATTTTCAGGGTAAGAGGAAAGATACAAAGATACAAAAATTATATAATCTTTCATTTGAACTGGAAATCTTGTGCATTTATTATCTTTCCTCTTTCTAAAAGAGAAATGTATCACCGATAAGGGTTTAATCTCCAACATTTACAGGGAACTCATACAACTGAACAAAAGCAAGATAAACAACCCAATAAAAAAATGAGCAACAGACCTAAATAGATACTTTTCAAAAGAAGACAGAAGGAAGGCCAAAAGACATATGAAAACATGCTCAAAGTCACTAATTATCTGAGAGATGCAAATCAAAACGACAATGCAGTACCATCTCACACCTGTCAGAATGGCTATCATCAACAAATCAACAAACGACAAGTGCTGGTGAGGATGCGGAGAAAAAGGAACCCTCTTGCACTGCTGGTGGGAATACAGACTGGTGCAGCCACT
>NW_005371843.1:3256746-3265191 GCF_000412655.1 Myotis brandtii | reverse complement strand
TGAGGGCAGGAGGGGGGGGGGTGGGGGGGCGGGTAATGGGGGGATAAGAACACATGTAATACCTTAATCAATAAAGAAATTAAAAAACAGACAAAAACAAAATAAATAAATAAATAAATAAAGTTACCACGTTAGAAAGAAAGAAAGAAAAGAAGAAAGAAAGAAATGTGTATTTTATTCAGCATACAGATCTAGAAAAAAATTTTTTTCAGTTGTCTGGAAATGCTCAGAAGCAATGACAATATTTGGAAAAATGCTAAAATGTATGAATAGAAAATGTGCTGAGTTTTATTGAGAGTTTAGCAATGTAAGAAAAGTGTAAGAAAAGAATGCATCCATCCCTCCATTGCAGGATGATGGAAGTCAGATTAAATAATTGCTATCAAACCATATCACTACCTCTAGCATATCTAGGAAACAGATTCTTTTTCTAGTTACCACCGAGAAGACTTTTGGCGTCACTGCATGCTTGGACATTTTCATATTTTATATCACATATTTGTATATGCCCTGTATAGTCAAAATGTTAGTCTTTTAATCAGTCATCTAATATTTATCTTCTTTTCCTATACTACAGTTAGAAAGTGTGAAATGGGGTAGACTAATTTACACAAAAGATGTGATGTATATCTTTGAGGTCATCATAACGCAACAATGCCATTAAACTAGTAATTATAGTCATAATTATAATCCAGTGCAGTGAGCACTCTATTGAGTGTTAGGAGATTGTTCCTGAATTAAGATGTATGATCTTAAGTCAATGTGTTTAACACTGTTCAAAGAGATGAAGATTAACTGTAGAACAAGGTAGAAAAGATCCCTTTACTCTTATAAAGCTTACACTCTGGCATGAAGAGACAGAAAATATACATGCTACACATGAATTAACAACATCCCCAGTAAATGCTATGAAGAACAGAGCAGATGAAAGAGAAATGACTGGAGTAAGGGTGAGGTGTTAATGGGGTTGGTTGATTTGGAAAGATCTCACTGAGGAGTAAATGACAAGCAGCCAATGAAGAATAGATCTGGGAGCAGAAATCATTCCAAGCAGAGGCAATAGTCTTCCCTGAGTTGAGAATGAGACCTTTAGTATCAGGGATAGTGTGACTGAAATGTGGAGAGGAAGAATGGGAACACTAGATGAAGTCAGGCAGGGAGGAGGGGACACATCCTGGAAGACCTGTGGTTTGGGGTTTTTAGAGAAAAGTTTTGGTAGGGTTGAGACATAAAATTGGCATGTTGTGATTATATTTTTTAAAGGTCACTCTGAAGACTTGGGGTTGAAAATGCACGATGCAGACAAAAGTTGCTAATGTAATGGATGAATTGAGAGTTGATGGATTTTTGCACTGGAGTAGAGATGGAGAAAAATGAACAGGACTTAGGGGATGGAAATGAAGCATGGGATGTGGGTAAAAAGAAATAAAAAATAAATTTTAGATTAATGCCTTGAGAAACTGGGTGGATGGTAGCAGATAAACTAATGACTTTCTCTGTCATACTTCCTTTTTTTGCAAAAGGAAGTTGGATGACATAACTAAAATGTTTAACTCCAGATCTAGAACTCTGGATGTGGATAGTATGATGTCAATTACAATTTCAGAGTGAGGTGATAGTCAATGAGAGATAACTATAAAACCTTTGTTTAAAATTATAGAAATAATTTGCATATTTAAACTCCATAGTATTTTTAAAACTCTAGATATTTGGCATTTTGAAGGTGAATTGGTCTTCTTTTAGGTACCTCAAGCTTGTAAAAACTTTTCTTGTCTTAGGAGTTTGTTCTTTCCATTTATTTCCTTGGCTTGACACCATGTCCACATCTTTGCATGACTGATTACTATTTGAATGAGTGAATGAATGAATGAATGAAATCTAATAATCCATTATCTAATACAGGCATTAATCTGAGAGTTATGGAAGTAACTTTTTTTCCTCACCTGTCTTTCAGTTTATGATTCTTTTTCATTTGGGGGTAGAAACTCAAATGTGTCATAGAGCATTTGTTAAAATAGGGTCAATTAGAATGAAGAGACTGGTGGGTAAAATGTGCTCTAGAAAAGAAAGGGAATATTGGAAACAGCCCAAAGTGAATATAAACATCCTTCTCAGATAGAAATGTCTAGTGCATGTGAGAGCTATTAAAGAAAAACTTCTCTTGGCTGGCCTATTTTATGTTCATCCTGTAGTAGGACTGCTTGCAAAATAGTGAGATCCTATTCATTTCATCCTTCTCAGTACAGATGATGGAGCCATCTGCCATATCATACAAATACATACTATATTATAGAAGCTCCCTTTGGGGAGCCTAAATAAACAACAGACATTTTTAAAGTCTATGAATTGCTTTATTTATCTTTAATATATAACCATTCTAATTTTTAAATATTTTCCAACATATCTAATGAGGTTTGACATAAAAGACAGCCTTCCAAAAATTGAGACTTGTCTTCAAATCATAAAAGGTCTATTTCTGACATTAGGACGAGGCATATATTAGCAGGATCAATGATTACTCATGTGACTAGTTTTATATATTCTATTACTTGCCTTTCACTATCCCTTTATCCCACAGAAAACTATGCCTGTAACTTAGATACTGACTTGGACCCTATAAGAAAGAAAGACTTATGCTCAGCATTACTCAAGTACTCTTTTTGTTTGTTTGTTTTTCAACAATATAGGATTAAAATCAGAGCTATATAGCCCTAGCTGGTTCAAGGACACATACCTCAGTTGCAGGCTCAATCCCTGGCCCGGATTGGGGCACAAACAGGAGGCAACCAATCGGTGTGTCTCACATTGTTTCTCCCTCTCTGTCTCTCCCCACCCTTCCACTCTCTCTAAAAAAATCAATGAAAAAGTACCCTCGGGTGAGGAATAACAACAACAACAAAAAAACAACAGCCATTTAGAGCAACACTAGAAAACTCCCCTATTTGAAATCTATTCATTCTTTAAACTGTCATAATTTTAGTTCTAATTCATACTTTTCCTCTTTATTCAGAAGCACACTGTATTTGTTTTCTATTGCTGCTGTAAAAAAAACCACACAAAACAAAACAAAAAGCAACCACTAATTTAGTGCTTAAAGCAACATAAGTGTGTTATTTCATAGTTCTGTATCATAAGCCCAGGTTTGCTTGGCTGGTTTCTCTGTTTTATTTTGAAATGATTCTTGATGTTTGAGATTCTGTTGCTTTGCATTATTAGCAGTACCTGGACCAGAACTGTTGTCAGTTTGAAAACAGGCATTGACACAAAAAAAAGTATTAATTTCTATAGATTCTTTTAAAATTTGAAACTGAACTATCTGTAGTAAACACTGAATTTATGATCAGTGTGTAGACATTTTTGGCAATTTATATATATATATGTTTCTTTTTATCCTCAACTTTATTTTTACAGAATTTGTTTTAATTGCCTCCATTCCATTGTTAATTCTTATCACAGGGGAATTGCAATTGGTATCTAAAGGTCACGGGAAGCCAGAAGCAGACAAGGTGACTGTCCACGGTTTTTTAATCCACTTCGTTATCTGTGAGCCACATCATCAATTTTATTCATGCAAGGCAACAAAATCAGCCCTAAGGAAAAGGAAATAAAATCAAACAAAAATTAGTGAAATTTAAATATCACCATAATGTCAAAAGCAATTGTGTCCTAATTTAGTTGTTACTGCACTTTAAAAAAAAAATAGAGATTGGGAAATATCAGGACAAATTAAGTCAAAATATCCCTATCTCTGAGAGGATAATTTATCAGACAGTACTGTTTGAGACCATTTATACTTTGGCTCACATGCTGAATGCATTGTCTAATAAGTATTCAAATCTCTTTTGTACTTTGTTGCTGACAGATTTGCTAAATGAGACTCTGGAAAATTATCTTCAAAAGAAAAGTATCTGCCCGCAACCATTCCCATAGAAATGTTAATGAAATTCCAGGTTCCTGATATGTATTTGGAAAGTCTATGGATACCAGGTGTTATTATAAATCAGACATTCAATGATAACCCAACTCAAGATCCTTTGTGGATGAACTTTCAAAACACAACTGCTTGTAATTGGGATTTTTAAATTCTGAAGAAAAGGAGCTCTATTCCCATCATTAACTCATTAATTAAGCCCCAAGTTTCTACAATCAGCATGTTTTTAATCAGCACATTGTATACCTTTAATCCTGAAGCACAAAACAATGCCCAGAACTAACATTTTTCCCAGCAACCTTTTCTTTAATGGTAGTGTTAGTTTAGTATAGAAAAAAAGACAAGTTTGAGGGTATTGATCTTAGGGCTTAGAAAAATACCATAATGGTTTTTCAAGTGGATAAGTTTTTATTATGAATTAATTTCATAATATTCTGCATATTTGTCACTTAATTCTAAAGGTCAATACCATTTGAAATTGTTGTTCTACTTATCAGATTGAAGGAGTAAGGAGACTTACCCTTTGGAAGTTTTGTACTAGCTTAGACCTCCTCACACCTCCTTTGGTCTCTGTCAAAGCCCAGCCAATCAGCTACAACATCATTTCCATGTGAGGAATGGCCAGTTAAATCACCCCAGTCTTCTGTATTACATACAGAGTTCTCTTGTCTGCCAACATGAATGGTTGCTATCATTACATCAGCCTCCAGTGACTTTAATACATGAATGGCTAGCTTACGGTCCAAGAGTGGATTGGCTTTTCTGTCTTTTTTCAGAGGCATCTGCCAACCAACGGGAACAAGCAGACAAAGCTAGCTTTAAGTATCCTGCCCCATGCAATGAATAGGCAATGTCTAAAAAGCCGCTCAAGATGAGACTCTGAGAACATGAAGGGCACCCATAGACTTCTGAAAACCTCCTTCCAGTAAGAGAGTTCTTCTCATATATAAGAGTGAAAGTATATTGAATTGAAAGCAGAGCTGTGTCTACTTGACTTTGAAGGGGGAGCTTAATAGAAGAGAGTGGTAGAAACAATTCAAGAAGCTATAGGGCACAGAGTGCCTATTATCTGTAGACTAGAGGCTCAGTGCATGAAATTTGTGCACAGGGGGCGGGAGTCTCTTCAGCCCAGCCTGCACCCTCTCCAATTCGGGACCTCTAGGGGGATGTCCAACTGCCAGTTCAACCAGCAGTTGGACATCCCTCTCACAATGCTGGACTGCTGGCTCCTAATCACTCACCTGCCTGCCTGCCTGCCGGGTTGCCCCTAACTGCCCCCTCCACCCCCCGCCGGCCTGATCACCCCTCACTGCCTCTGCTTGCTGGCCTGATCACTCCTAACTGCCCCCCATGCCAGCCTGGCATCCCCTAACTGCCCCTCCCTGCTGGCCTGGTCACCCCTTACTCCCCCCCCTGCTGGCCTGGTTGCCCCCAAATGCCGCCCTCTGCCAGCCTGGTTGCCCCTAACTGCCCCTCACCCTGCCAGCCTAGTCACCCCCAACTCCCCGCCCCTGCTGGCCTGGTCACCCCTCATGGCCCCCCGCCTCCATTGCCGGGAGCAACCCAAGCCTCCTGCTTGCTCCAGCTCCGTGGCCGCTGCCATCTTCAGTCATCTTCAGTCTTTGCTCTGAGCCTGCATATGCAAATTAACTTCCATCTTTGTAGGGTTAATTTGCATAGTCGCTCTGATTGGCTGGTGGGTGTAGCAGAGTGGCTGAGGTAGCAGTTGATGGTCAATTTGCATGTTTCTCTTTTATTAGTGTAGATGACCTTGTTTACTCAAAGTGAAGTGAGAACTCTCTGATACTGTTAAACTTGGGAGACAGAATATATAAGCCCCTGTTCTGTCTCAGGCACTCTTTTCTTTCATTTTATTCCATTTTTATGTTCTTCCACTATCAAAACAATATCAACTCATTGCAGATAATTAGAAAAATACACAAAATAATAAAGAAGCAGAAATCTATCTATAATCTCAGGAACACAAAGAATTACTGTTATCATATTGAGCACATTTTTTTCCAGTTTTATTCTTATTCCTTTGTATTTATCCTGAAGATATCAGAGTGAAAATATGAAAGTTTCCTTATTTTAATTTATCTTTATATCCTGCTTTATAGCATTTTTCCTATTCGGCTGGCGTGGCTCAGTGGTTGAGCATTGATCTATGAACCAGGAGATCGTGGTTTGATTCCCAGTCAGGGCTCATTTCTGGGTTGCAGGCTCCATCCCCAGTGTGGGGCATGCAGAAGGCAGCTGGTCAATGATTCTATCTCATCATTAATGTTTATCTCTCTCTACCTCTCCCTTCCTCTCTGAAATCAAAAACATCTTAAAAAAAAAAAAAGCCTTTCCCTAACTTAAACATAGACGTTTCTGTGTCCACTGAAGTTCTGATACAACCATCTAAGAAGTGTCTGCCTAGCTGCCACCTCTTAAGACTCACTGTTGCCTGGGGCGGTGTGGCTCAGTTGGCTGGGTGTCATCCCATGTACCTGATGGTTGCTAGTTCAATTCCCAGTCAAGGCACATTGCCTGTGTTGTGGGTTTGATCCCTGGTAGGGGGCGTGCAGGAGGAGCCTGATCAACATTTCTCTCCCTCTCCCTTTCTCTCTAAAATTCAATTAAAACTATTTAATAAAAAATGCTCATTGTCATAATGAGCCATAGGCTGGTGGGGATTCTTGAGGGTGTGCATAATATGCTTCATATGTGTTTGATTAAGAAAAAGATCAAATATACTAATCTATACAAAAGGAGGAACACTATTTCTTAACCAAAGGAAACAATTAAAATAAGCTTATAGACTTTGAAAGAATATATATTCACTAAGGTGTACATATTGAAAGCTTATTTAAAATAAAATCAGACTTATTCCTTTGAATCTAAAGACCAAATACACTAACATACTTCAAAGTATTTTCAGAATTTTACAACTAAACAATGTGAACATTTATCTTCTTCTTGTACTCATTGGTGCTATATATTTTATTTGGAGTTTTATGCATTATATTTCAAAGGCAATAAAGCTAGTTATAGGTAAGTGAAGAAGTAGGTAGATTCTACTGATCCCTGATAAGTTTCCCCTCATTCCAGCAAGTCCCCCATTGAATTCAGTACCATAGTAATCAGCAAGTGGCTAAAGATTTCTTTATATTTTATTTATTTTCCCATTTGGGTAGGAAATGTACTTTAGAAGGAGAACACTTAAATGATGTAAAAAGAGAAGCAAATGCTGGCTAAGAATCACTCACACTGAATGACCCATTGCCTGAAAATAGAAAAAGTGACCACAGGAACTTAGCTCAAACTACTTCCTACCACCACCAAGCCTGTGTCAGATGCTGGGGAAACCAACAGAAAGAGGAAGTTCTGGACAGACACACATTGACTCATAAGATTAGTTGCCTCCTTCAATAATTTTCATGTCCAGTTTGAAGTTTCTTATTTGTTTTCATAGAAAGATAGTAGAGATGGAGCCAAAATCCTTGGCATAACAAAAGTAATGAGTGCTCGGACATGGCTTAGAATGACCAGTGACTACAGAAAAGAAAGAAGCCCAGGCACATCATACTTATTAGCCACAAGGTCGATGGAAGAAAAAGCTGCTTGTAGACATTCCCACTCAACTGACCACATTTTTCTGGCTGTGCAATGAGGCCAAAGACACTTGTTATCTCTATCAGGGAGAAGGGTAGGTCCCTGAATTCACACTGAAAATATGAAAGCAGTCACATCTGGAGGACTTGGGCCCCACCCAAGGCTCATATTTACAACCCTTTGACAGTCCTTCTCTGGAGTCCACATGGGAGCTGTCAGAGCAAACCCACAGAGGATTGGTGACGATAGGCTGGACACATCCACGTCTCTCCCAGCTTCGTCCTATTGATCAATACAAAGCAACTGGAGCTCTGATGCCAAGCAATCTGGAAATGAAAAACCAAACTGTTTTCAGCCCATAATTTACCAGAAAAGGGTTTACCTCCAAAAAATGCTCAGTGGTTGGTCTCTGGTTAGAGGAAAGAACAGAGATGAAAAAATTCTGAGAGCTATTTTGTTCTGAAGTATAAGGGGCATCTGAATAGTTGAATCATCTGCTTATATAGAACTGCCCTACCTATCACTCAGAACTTTCCAATACTTCAAAGAATACAATGCACCTAGGTCCCAAACTAAACAGGAGATAATGTAATTCCAAAGAATTACAATAAAAATAAAATTAGAAAAAAACTTCAACACTGTGGCTTCTCTAATTGTTTAAAATTTTAAGCAAATCAATAACCATGATTTATAGGTAAGCAAAGCATGGAGACTATATTGAAATACTAGGTGTACCGGTTAATAATGGCGGATTTTGTAATCAAATAAAACACAATAATTTCAAGAGAAACATCAGAAGTGCTTTATTCAAAGTAATGTCCATAACTAGCTACACATTTCCTCATCTTTCAGGTAATTTGTGGATACCATCCCAATAGAACTTTTCTTGTTTTAAGGCAAACCATTCAGAGACC
>NW_005371843.1:3247966-3256123 GCF_000412655.1 Myotis brandtii | reverse complement strand
TCATCCAATAATGCTTGTAATTGTTGGTCTTCAAATTTTTTTCTGTTGATATGGATGTTCTTTGTCTTTCACACTGAAATCGTCACTTTTAAAGTGTTTAAACCAGCGTTCACAAGTATTTTGAGATGGAGCATGTTCACCATAAACTTCCTGAAGTATATTAAAACTTCCCGCAAATGCTCTTTTTTTGGCATGAAACTCGACATTTTTAAATGTAAAAATATCTATGATGTTAACACCTTCAGCAAATTTGACATATGAAGTTTTAAAGCTTGCTGTCAATACAACAAAATAGCATACATATCAAATCACATATATATCAACATAAGTGTAACTCCATCTATTGAAAAAAATCCGCATTATTAACTGGTACACCTAGTACAACACCCCAGGGAAACTGACACTTTTAAATGCACACACACACTAGCTATGATGCTTCAGTGAATAAACCTGGTGAGCTATTCACGTTAATTGCTGTAATTAATGTAAAACAGGTAAACAAAGTGTTGATTTTTATTCCATTTAATGTGTTACATCTTCAAAACTTACAACAATGGTCCACCTTTCTCATGATATGATCGAGTTTAAGGATAAAAGACATAGAATATAAAAATCAAGTTGCAGGAATTCTGACTTGGAATGAGCAATAAAT
Organism: Myotis brandtii; assembly: GCF_000412655.1. Taxonomy (NCBI): domain Eukaryota; kingdom Metazoa; phylum Chordata; class Mammalia; order Chiroptera; family Vespertilionidae; genus Myotis; species Myotis brandtii. The sequence continues at coordinate 3,255,471 of NW_005371843.1, read as the reverse complement.
GTTGCTCATAGAATATCTTCCAGATGGCAGCCACTGTGCTAGATGCTTTCCAATTTGTCATGTTCAATACAATATAAAACAGAATATTCTAACAATGAGCTGGGCAAAGTCATCCCAAAAAGTTGTCACTAGAGATGCTGAAGGGCAGTGTGTCAGGGTTCTCTTGTGGGTGGTCATTTCGCCATTGATCAGAAATTGAACTAGATGAAGTCTGAAGTAACTCTTAAGAAAAGATTAACTAATTCAAAAACGTGAACACCACCAGCACAGACACACAAAGATGCTGCATTCCCACTGAACACAGTTTAGAAAAAATATTTTCAGACTAAGATCCTAGACTTATCTCTCAACAGGGAAGATCTCTTTCTTTACTATTAACCCTTTCCTGGTAGCCAACATCTCCAACCTCAGTCAGCTCACCTTATGTCTAAGTTTTATTGAGTTCTCCTTATGGACCTTCCCTTCATTCACTCTTTCTTCTGCAACGTATTTATTCCACGAATATTTACTTTATATCTGATACTTTTCCCTGAGAATCCTACCATGAGAAAGAAAAGCAGGTTGCTGCCTCATGATGTTTGCCCCTTACCTAAGTAGTCTGTGTGCATTTTTCTCTGGGTTCCACCACGATAAATTTTTTGTCCCAGAAGTGAAATAATGATTTTCAGAGGGGACAAGGAAGAGTGTCAAGATTAGAAGTCATCCAGGTCAAAGCAAGGTGGTACAATGGAAGGGAGATGTCACTATGAAGATAGGCACACTATATCTTCAGCCCAATAAATAGGCAGCTAGGTGTTGGAGCCTATGGTGAGAGGAAGAAAGAAGGTATTGAAAAGTCAATAATGTGCAAATATGCTCATCTGTGTCCAAGGATAGCCACACATTCATTATATGTTAGTGTAGTTCTTAGGTTCCTTTTCCAGGCAGCCCTATTTTACTCCCTGTCTCCTGGAAGCCTCCCAGAATCTTAAACTTACAAGCATAAGTTTATGTTCAAACCCAAACTGTCATTTAGTTACCTTGGGACTTAAAACAAATCTACCTTTCCCATCTCTGTGACAATGCTTCAAGGTCTTTAACTTAAGACCAGTGAGGACAATAGACATGAGTCAAATACTCCTGAGTCAAAAAGCACATGATTGAATCTTGTTCCTCATGTCAGGGAAATACCAAATGCTATCGTGCAAATGCATAGATGGCAGGGAGGCATGAGCAATATGGATTGAGTCCTGTTTGTAAGGAGTCAGGAGTTTTAATTCAATTATTATGAAGTAAAGAGGAAGTATAATGAGAACACTCAGAAGCCAACTGTTCCTGTGGTGTAATTTTTGTGAGATTAAGGACAAATACCTTTACTTTAGTCCAGATACATACAAGTACTCCATGAAGTCTTTCCAAATCTTCAGGCATTCCATGGTTGCACCATCTCAGTGGGAATTTTTGGATCTTGTGGTAATAGTAATGGGTTGAAGGATAAAATAGTGAATAAATGAATAAGTGAGTAAATTATAAAGTTCATGTGATCAAATAGCCGTGTGTGTGTGTGTGTGTGTGTGTGTGTGAGAGAGAGAGAGAGAGAGAGAGAGAGAGAGAGAGAGAGAGATTCATGTCAAATTTTTGTATAGAAGTTGTTCAGGCAAAATATCACAATATTAGTGATATTTAAGGGTACCTATATAGTGGGTGGCTTTGGCTATCTGCAGATTGAACATGGAAGGTTAAAATTGTTACCTAATAACTCATGTCATGCTGTAATGGGTATTTGATTAATGCTCATGTGGGAAGTAGTTGTGAGTCAGGCGAGAAGCAAATGTGTAGTCTAGCTAAGTGGGAGGCCCTGTGTCTGCATGGAGCTTATCTTCCTCTATTTCCATTTCTAATGCCACAAATCTGCTGAAGTTGGAAAAATGTAATTTGCTCTGTCAAGAAAAGAATGACCCTGACAATAAACAAACAAAAAATCAAACAAAAAAATTTTCTACAGACAGAAAGAGTAAGTGAAAAAGCTTTAGTGAGGTTTTCTTGTGAGAAAAATAAAAGTATTATATAAATTAAAGTGAAGGATGTCAAAGGTGGTGATAGCCAGGATCTCTAACGTGTCTACCATATGCTCTTTCCCAAAACAGGAAAATACATTTATGAAATTGTTCTAGCAAATTCTCTAGCCAATGCAAAATTTTCTTTTCGGGGTTGGGTGGGTGATAAAATGTCAGCAAAAGGCAAAAAAGTAATTAACTTGGACTACAAGGCTATTTTTCATGGGAATATGATTTAATAGGAATTCAATTTAACATTTTTTATAAATAGTTATATATAATCACTGTGCATAATATAATTACATATATACCATATATATTTATATAATCATTAAGAGTATAAAGAATTCCCTAAATTTTTTCATTACTATGCTTTGTAGGAAAAAATTTTTGCTCAGATTTGTTTTGAGTATTTAAAGATTTACCAAAGCCTTGACACTTTCCCTTCTTGACTGCCACAGCTTTAAATAATGTCGCCACTCTGAAATGTTTTCAAATATAAAGAAAATATCTGCCACGATAATGCGAACATATTTATGTTAGTTAATTAAGGGTATTTTATCTCCATTTAGTATATCTGTTTAGTCACCAAACACAAAATATTCACTTATGTCAGTTACTGAATCTCCGCAGTTCTTATTTCTTTGAAGGTCAGAGTAAAAGACAATTAATTTTAACAAAAATATGTTCACCACCAACAATATACCAAGTTCTTTGCTAGCTGATGAGGGTATAATCATGATCTTTTTATATCCCTTTATGGGCAATACTGTGAAAAATTGCCTGATTGGAATGATTGGTGTTGATTCACTCAAGAGAACATAGGCCACAGTATTTTCTGTGTGATTCACTCTTAGCCATCTGTGGTGAAGAATCCTCATTCCACTAAACCTCATATTCATTGGCAAGCACACTGATTGTCATTTTCCCTCAACATTATGGACCTTGGCAACCATAAGTGCATTCTTGGGATGTGTAGAAGGACCATCATTGAACAGCTCATGTATGATGGCTTTGAGGTCATCCAACTGTGTCACAGAGACAGCGTCATATTTGCATGTTTTTCCTGAACCACAGCCTACAGATTCCATTAAAGCTGATGTATCCTTAATTTGAAGGGATTTGTTTCTATTTCTTATAATAATATACTGCAGCAAAAAAGATATAAAAATTGATTATTTGAGGTGTTCAGTTTAGATGTGTAGTAGTAGATTGTGTCATTGTTCCCATTATCTGTTGCCTCCCTTTTAAGAAAATTATGCATCCCCTTCTCTTGTTATGAGACCTGCATGGATTCCCTGTGAGAGGAACGTACCACCCCACTGAGGCAGGCTTGGTCATTGACTTTCTTTGACCAATCAATGGATTGTGTGCAGAAGTAACTTATGTGCCTTGTAAGCAGAAACATTAAAGACTGTCATGGGTTCACCATTGCCCAGGTAGGAACTGGTTCTTCAGCCTGGATTCCCCAAATAAATAAAATACATAGACTAAAATGTAGAGCCATAGACTAAAGCAGAGTTGCAATGGACCTGTGCTGATATGGAACATAAGTGAGACATAAAACTTAATTGCTGTAATCCACTGAGATTTGGAAGTTGTTCCTGTAGCATTACAAAGTGAAAGGTGACTGATAAACCACATAAACAGACATTTACATGTTACTAGTATAAATTAATTCATTAATTTATGGTTATAATCATTCCTATTTTATTTCACTTTTAGTTAATCTTTTGGTCATTACTCTACCATTAATAGTAAGAAGCTTAGTCTCTTCCCCATTTTATCCTTCAAATTACTCAAAAATCTTGAGCAGTATAGTCTGCTATGTACAAAGAGGACCAATTTTGCCCTAGTCAGTTTAGCTCAGTGGATAGAGTATTGGCCTGTGGACTTAAGGGTTCCCGGTTCGAGATTGTGGGCTCAATCCCCAGTGGGGGGCAAGCAGGAGGCAGCCAAACAGTGATTCTCTCTCATCATTGACATTTCTATCTTTCTCTTCCCCTCCCTTCCCTTCTGAAATAAATAAAAATATACTTAAAAAAAAAAGAGAGAGAGGACCAATCTTCTAGGCAGAGAGGGAAAAAGAGAACACTAAAAATCTACAGTAAGTTCATTAGCATTAGTGAAGAGTAGGTCTGTCTAGTCTAATGGACATTTTTCCACTGGTGCCATGTTATAGATGTTGGCCTTCATATCTTCCAGGGGCACATAACTCTTTCATTTCACACTCACTTGCTCAGCCATATTCCCTTGCTTCTCTGGCCCTTGACCTATTGTAGAATTTAGGCCACCAGGACACACGCCCCTTACTTCATGGGGAGTTCCCTTCACATCATAGTGTCCTTTTAATCAGGAGATCCCATCCACCATGATAATTTCTGACAGTAAATCACAGATTAGCCCTATGACCCCAAAACAAATGGTCTTTTTACAGACATTTTGAAGCCCCCAGTGCATACATACTGTCACTTGTTTACATAGCTAAAAGGCCAATCTGGGACCATTCAGAGGACAAAGAGTGGCACCATCAAGATGCATAACTATATGTCTCAGCATACAGAGAGATGTACAGGGGAGCTTCCTTAAGTTAAATAAACTGCATCTTTCCACATTAACATATGCCATTCCTGTCTCATAATCACACATATATCATTATGGCCTCTCTAGTGTTTAGCAAAATACTTGGAACATATTATGAGCTGGATAAATACCAGTCAAATGAGAGAAATATTGATTACAAAGCAAATCAATAAGATCAGAAATGGACTAAAATCTCCCCATTCATTGTTAGTTGAAGCTATTGTGGTAATATTGATTATTGTGGTAATAATCATTTCACAATATATGTAAATCAAACCATCATGCTATATGCCTTAAGATTATACAGTGATGTATGTAAATTATTTCTCAATTTAGTAAAAAAATAATTTTAAAAAAAGAATTTTATTCTAGAAAAATGAATTTCTTTACTCCACATTTCTCCATATATGTTAATTTCCCCCAATTTCTCACTTCTTCAAGTGTTTCTAACTCTTGAAACCTAATACAGAAGATATTTGGGTAGGCATATCAGAGGAAATGAAAGTTAGACTGGGTGGTAGAGTAATTATAAAGGCTTTTCAGACAAACTTTAATAAATGATACAAAGAAAAGATAAAATATACAAATAATTCTTATTCTATTTGCATGAAGGCATAATAAAACTGAGATTGTCTTTTATATCCTCATCCTGAAATTTTAAAATAGTTTTATTTCTTAATTTCTACATATAACCATATCAAAGAATGAAAAAACCCATTAGCCAGGTTTTCTTAGACAATAAAACATGTGAGGTAGACAATAGGGTGGTGAAGACCTGAGGTGGGAGGCCAAAGACAGGAAGGGAGAGGTCAGTGGGGGTATTTCTTAATTTCTACATATAACCATATCAAAGAATGTAAAAACCCATTAGCCAGGTTTTCTTAGACAATAGAACATGTGAGGTAGACAATGGGGTCACATATGTAATACTTTCAACAATAAAGATTTTTTTAAAAAACATGTGAGGTGTCTTATGATTAAAAAACATATATTTCTTTTTTTATTGATAAAAGTAAATTTATTTTATGTAAAACAATTCAAAAAAATAAAGATAGGTCATTGGAAGCAGAGTCAATTGTCATTGTATGTAATACTCTAGGAAAATTGAAGGGGAAATAAAACTTTTAATTAGTGAAGAGAATGTTTCTAAAGGCACCTTTTAACTATCAGACACAGCTATGCTTTCTAAAACCTTATCATGGGCAGCTACTCTCCTTGGTCGTTAATACCAGAATTCACTAATATTCCTTCTGGAATCAAACCACCTTGCTTATATCAAATTGCCTCCTTTATATTATGAAATCATAGACTCATGGAGTTGTAAATCTGGAAGGCTGGAAGACTGTTATGTCTAGTTTTCTAGTCTTATTATTGTGAGACCTGAGGCCCTAAGAGTTTCAGGATGAAACATGTATTTCTGACTGACTGCATCATTAAATCAGTAGATAATCATCAATTTTCCAAGTCTTTCTGATTTGTAAATAACACTGTGAGAAAGAAAATATTTCAGTCAGCATTTTTACTTCTTTGCTCCTAATTCAAAATTGTATGGTATTACATATATGCTAAAAATATATGTTTCCGAAAATGCTTAAATTTTTATGATTACTGCCTTTCATTCCATTCCCTGAATATTATCTTTATATTCACCATCTTGAGTGAGAAAATAAGCAGCTAAGAATCATGGATAAACTGGAAGAAACAAACAACCATGAGCTAAGATATATACATATCACATGTGTAAAATTCCTACTGTGATTCACATCGACATGAATTGATAAACAATTGTGTTTTTTAATTAATAAAGGTTTTCTCTAAGAGTTATAGCAACTTGCTAGTAATTTTGAAGTGAGAAATTTGGAATCCAACATCTGTTTCTTGCTGGCTAATTGTGCAACCTTTGGCCATTGACATCAACTTTCTGGGCCTTAATTTTCATATTTGCAAAATATGGGTAATAATACCTAACTTGGGGGTCTCTGTGTGAATAAGTAATAATATATGTGTATAATTCACAATAGTGATTTTAAGAAACAAGAAGTGTAAGACTAGAAAACATTTTTATTTCAGTTAACCAAACCACCAAAACAACCAATAAAAGAAACCACCATCAATGAAAGCTATATTTGTGGATTTGTGGATTCAAACCATTAGATTATCATTCTTTCTTCTGTATTTGTCTTTGTACAAGAAGCTGTGTTCTCTCAAGCTAATCATCCTTACAGGGTTAAAAACAAAAACTACAGGCAGCTATGAACTTACATTATCGTAGATATCATGAATAGAAAACAAAGACATTCTCTTCAACTAACTCCAATTAGAAAAGTCCTGGGGAAGAAACATAAATGGTCCTGCTGATGTCACATGCCTATTTTTGAACCAATTGTCTGTGGTCAGGTGGATGGAATCCTATGATTGGCCCAACTTCATGATGTATCCAGATCTGTGATATGAGATGTGAGATCTGGAACCTAAAAAGGGGGAAAAGGGTGTGAGAACAAAACAAAAAAAGTAGCAAAATAGTTGTTTCATTATTTAAGGTACCTAGTATATAAGGTCAGCAAAATACTGGAAAATTTTTGTATTAATGAGATTTTCATTTCTTGGATAAACCAATTAGTTTAATTTTGATCAATGGGTCACTCAAGTATGTTCATGATGGTAAGTATGAAAAGAAACCTGAGCAAAGAGAGATGTATTCAGTGCAGAATCCATGGCCTCTACGTTAAAGCTTGCCTTGCTGGTGGTGTCTGATTTGTGACATCTTTACCCCCAAAGGGCAAAGGATTATTATCCTTTGAGATTTCAATACATAGATTTGAAAATGAGATATTTACAACAGATACTGACTCCCTTGATCCTCTAAATCAGAGTCAATGAACTGCA
>NW_005371843.1:3220678-3247926 GCF_000412655.1 Myotis brandtii | reverse complement strand
GCTTCATCTCTTACTATCTGTGTGCTCTTGATTGAGTTATGAATCTGTCTGTGCCTCAGTTTCTTCAATGATTACATGGAGATAATAATAATACCTAGATGCTCATAGAGTATTTTGGGGCAAGTAAATGAATTAATGTATATAAAGGACTTAACATAAAACTTCAAAATTATCATTTTGTCATTATTAATAACTAGAGGCCTGGTGCACAAATTCGTGCACGGGTGGGGCCCCTCTGGGTGGCCTGTGGGGATCGGGCCAAAACTCGCAGTACAACGCCGCCTGCAGCTTCTACCTGCCGCTCCCGCTCATCCCTGCCCCACTACGCCTGCTGCGGGCTCGTGTCCAATCAGTACCCATCAGGAGAGGCTCTCGCTGCTGCAGCAGTGCTCACCAACCTTGCCAACCTTGAGCCCTGAGTCTGGCACCCTCCCGAGGGGAGTGGCCTACGGGATCGGGCCGAAACTGGCTCTCCAACATCCCCCACGGGGGTCCCAGATTGTGAGAGGGCGCAGGCCAGGCTGAGGGACCCCACCAGTGCACGATTGGACCGCAGAGGGACCAAAGGAGGGCTCCAGGGTGTGTCTGACCCTGTCTTGCCAAGCCCTGATCGAGGCTGGCTGGGGAGGGACGTGGGAGGGCTCCAGGGCATGTCTGGCCCATCTCGCTCAGTCCTGATGAGCTGGACCCCAACAGCAAGCTAACCTACCGGTCAGAGCATCTACCCCCTGGTGGTCAGTGCACATCATAGCAAGTGGTTAACTGTCTGCTCCCTGGTGGTCAGTGTTTGTCATAGCAACTGGTCAACCAGTCGACTGTCTTCCCTCTGGTGGTCAGTGCACGTCATAGAGAATGGTTGAGCAGCCTTAGCATATCATTAGCATATTACACTTTGGTTGGTTGAACAGTCAACCTGTCACCAGATGACCAGACACTTAGCTTATTAGGCTTTTATTATATAGGATATCTATATAATAAAAGCCTAAGCAACCATTATGGTGGAATGACCAGAACGACCGGTCGCTATGATGCACACTGACCACCAGGGGGCAGACGCTCAATGCAGGAGCTGCCCCCTGGTGGTCAGTGAGCTCCCACAGGGGGAGTACTGCTCAGTCAGAAGCTGGGCTCACGGCTGGTGAGCACAGCAGCAGTGGCAGGAGCCTCTTCTGCCTCCACAGCAGTGCTAAGGAACAGCGAGCCAAGCAGTAAGAAGCAGCGAGCAGGCAGGCAGTAGGGAGCAAGGGGTCCCCCCCCCCCCCCCCCAGTTCATGTATTTCATGCACCGGGCCTCTAGTTATTATCATAAATGTTTCCTGAGTAACAACAACAACAAAAAACTTGGCTCAAGTTTAGGGGCCTGTGTGCAAGGATTAATTGATTTTGCAGAAAAACACCACAGCTTATTTGCCATATTCATGCCTGAACATAACAGTCAATATCTAAAATGGGGCGGGGGGTCATAAATGAGTTATTGATGTGTGTTCTCTAAGTGTCCATGTTTGTGGTTAGGTAAAGTGTTCAGTTGTTTGAATTATGTCTGTTCTGTCCAGAAGTTGAGCATGATCCTGCCTCAACCTTTTTCACTCATTGGAGAAGTAAAAAAGAAAAGCTAAGGGATTGATTCAGGGTTAGTTTCATTGTGTTGCTCTTTTGCTGATCTGTTTGGAAACACAAGCAATAAATTAATAAATTCAATAGTTAGATTGAAGAGTTCTATAGTAAATATTGTGATGTTCCTCTCCAATCCCTTTTAACATCCTGGGACACCCTTCCCAGCTGCTAATGTCTCACAGATGGCCCACTTCTCTGGAGAGTGTGCCCCTGACTGTCAGTTGCTTCAACTGCAGTTATGTCCACATCCTGGGCACAGTTCAAAGCCAATGACGAACTGGTGTGGCATTTAAAGGGTTAACCCAGCTAATGGTTAATGATTCAGAGACCTTCTCCTATGAATCAGGCCAAGGCTAGACTTTATCTGAGACCACCTTCCTATTCAGCACTTTCTCTTCCTTTATCCTAATGTACTTTTCCACCAATATATCACTTTTATAAGAATTAAGGTTTCAGACTCAGCTTCCAGGGAGCCCAGTCTAAGATAATATTACAACAACCTGGGCTATCAAAGGAACCTGCAGAGTAATTCAAAGCTATCAACCTAATACCTCTGAGGAAAAATAGATTTCAGAAATGTAGACTTTTAGAAAAAAAGACCTACAGAAGAAATAACATAAAAGCGACAGAGGAGATGATCACGAAGCAATATAATGTCTCAAGCGTTAGGAATGGCATATCCTGAGCATGATAACCAATGTTTAGTGGTTGCTGTTGGTTGTTTTGTTGACTGGCTGGCTTGATTGATGGGTTGCTGGGGAGATGTCCACCAGTCATCTCCCCTCCTTATTTTGGAGGAATAATCACTGTGTGAGGAGTTGGGGGAATGAGGTTCCCTACCTCAAAATGCCTGTGCAGACAATGAGGAATCCTTTCTCTGATCCAGAGGCAAGGGCTAGGTTACCTAAACAGTCCTTAGTCAAGCAGCCCTCTAAGTCCAGATTTTGAAGCTTAAATCAGTGGGTAACACATGGATGGTCAGAGTTCATTTAAGACAACTGCTGTGTGGTTCATCAGATAGCCTACAGACTCCAGTGGTATCTGAGAGAAATGGTATAGTAGTGGCAGATTCAATGGTCTTTAAGTTTCTATGTGTGCTCCAAGCATGCTCCTCTATTTTCCTATCAATTACATGCACTCCTTGTCACCCCCTTTTCAAGCGTAAAAAAGTACAGTTCTCTTTTGCCTGAAATTAAATTTTTTAAAAAACTACAAAGGAAAAACCAACATGGCTGGCACAGTGAATGGATCAATGATAAGCAATTGGACTATGGGGCTAGGCAGGAGTTTTGCAAGGCCTGCAGAACACAAAGGATTTTTGTGATGTTTGTGAGAGTCAATTATCTATAAAACTCCCTTGAAGAACAATATAAGAAGGTTACTTTGAGTCAGGTCTGTGGCCTTCTATAGAGTGAATGGAAATGTAGGTGACCAGGCAGTCTTGACAACCAAATAACTGGAGATGTAGAGAAAAGGTGGAGCTTGGGCAGGTTTCTGTACGGGATCATCAGGAAAGGAAGGAGCAGCAGAAGATGGTTTAGTCAGAGGGCAGGATCAAGAAACAGGGGCTCCTGCCTTAGACCAGCAGGCTGGAAGAAGGTCATAAAGAGGAAATTAGAATCTACATGGTGAACTGGACAGGCAAATGTGATTGCCAGCCAAAATAAGCCAAATAATCTGAAGAAAGAGAGACAAGTCAGGGCAGGAACAAAGCCAGGGCCTTAGGCAATAGAGAAATAAAATCTTGCAAGGGCAAAGCCTTGTTGTAAAGAGAGTTCAGTCCCATGTGTGCACTGGGCAGCATTGGTCCACAATGGTTAACCTCAGCCTGAAGAGGGTCCATCTCTTCAGGGAGTGAGGTTTCCTGGTGGGTACCCGAGTTTCTTCAGCCCCTAAGTTCATTATTGCAGTGTTCGTCCTCTCCTCCTACTTGTTATCTCTGACTGCTTTTCTCATATCATCATCTGAGCCAGAGTTTCCACAGCAGAAAATGTGACACATGCAAACACGTACGCACACGCGTGCAATTAAAAAGCTGAGACAATTGGGAATTGCTGACATAACTCCAGTCATTAACTGCCCTTCCAGAAACTTCTGGAAAATAGGAGCAAAATATTGAGGGAAATATTAAAGTGTCTCAATTCTCTGCCTAATTCCACTGCATGCAAGACTATTAATGAAATGTGCCAAGCTGGGAAATTAGGAGCCTTCATTATCTTCATAGCAAAGAGATACAAATCATGCAAAGAATGACAAATGTGAGCAAATAAACTCAAGATTCTAGGAAAAAATAAAAAAAAATAAATGGCTATATTTGGGGAGAAAAAGAAATAAACTTATCAGTGGATTAAAATTTGAAAAAAAAAAAAGAAGAGAAAGTAAACACTTAATTTGTGATAATGGAATTAAGAAAAACAATGATGTTGATTGTAAATTGAATGCCAGAGAAAATGTGTTGGCAATGCGAACTGATTGGATTGTAGAAGCTAATCTCCCAAGGGAAGGGGTGGAAGTTTTGTCTTGCATATTAAAGGCGAAATTCTCACTGGCTGGAGTTAGGATAAAATGACTTAAGAGATCTTTTTCAACTCTGATGTCTATTTGGCAAGGGAAACCTAGCTAGGAGTTACACAATTAAGCATCCTCACTGAAAAAATAAATACAGAAATGTCAGATGATGAGGACCCATCCCCTCTAAAAAAATGTAAAAGAGATCTTCACACCACCATAAGATCCAGCCCAGAAGGACAATTCTTGACATGGACCAGGGATAAATGGATGCTTTCATTCCCCTGGTTTTCTTAATCCTCAATTCTGAATGGATGGGGGTGGCAGGTTTTCAGGGGTGCTGGAAGGCTGGGGCTTTGCATAATCTCCCCCTGAAGGTTTGTTCTTGTTTGGAAGAGGGTATCCTTTGAAGATGACTGGATCAGATCCAGCAAGTTCCCTTTTACTCCCACAATCTTTTGCCCACTTTCTTTCACCCCTTCCTCTTGGCTCTACCCATCTCTGGGAAAGTGAAAAAATTACAACACACGTTATATCCTTTTCTTGGAGAATCCGTGAGTAGAGTATTATATCCTCATAGCATGTTGGCAATCCAAACCCTGCTCAGAGAAAATCCACTTTGAAAACTAAGTCCGTAGAGATGTGGACAGTCCTGAGAAAATACAGTGTCTCATCTTACTTTGTGTTTTCTTTTATCTGCCGGCTTAAGTTTTCTGGTTTCCTTATTTGATTCATTTGTTGTTCTGGTTTTCAGAAATAACCACCAGTGTAGACAGAATAGAATATATTGTACAGCCTGTGACTGTTTTGACTGGCACAAACTATCACTTAGGCAAACTGGCAAAATTAGAAAGCAAATAGATTACGGGTTTGTAGTTTGAGAACTAGCTCAGTGAGCACCAACTGCAGTTTTGAGTTGATTTTTCCTCTCCTCCTTGCCTTTATAAATGCCTATTTTGGGATTTTATCTCTGAATCATTAAAGTTAGGCAATCAGAAAAACCTGGAATGGAGAGGTCTTACTCTGTGTATTCTCATGAGAATGTAACAGCTGCAACCTTTTGGATAAGAAATGTTCATTTTCTAGCCATGAATGGACTTTCTGAAGCCCATGGAGTCCAGGATAATTATTCCATATAGGCTACTTCTACTTGGCTTGCTTTTAGTATCCTTACTAGTTCTGCTCAGATCCTCAGTGGACATTAAAGAGAGACACAACTAGATGTAAAAACTGCATAAGGCAGTCACATATCCAAGACTGGGTCTTTACCCTACAGCATTGTAGAAATACAACATTAAAATAAAACAAAAATATGACATAATTTTAAAAAATATATTTAATGCCCCAGATGGTTTGGCTCAATGGATAGAGCATCAGCCTGTGGACTGATGGGTCCCAGGTTCATTTCTGGTCAAGGGCACATGCCTGGGTTGTGTGCTTGCTCCCCCGGTGGGGTGTGTGCAGGAGGCAGCCAATCAATGATTCTCTCTCATCATTGATGTTTCTCTCTCCTCCTCTCCCTTCCTCTCTGAAATCAATAAAAATATATTAAAAATTATATATATATGTATACACATATATACATATATATCAATGACATTTAAAAATATGAAAACAAGGAACTGAAAAGGAAGTGGGTGTTGACCCATGGGCAACTGAAGCTGATGTCTGATTAGTCGTGTGGCTGTGCAGTTGCTAGGCATTATGGAGACCTGGAGGGGTGAATTTAGGTGTCCTGCGTTTGAATCTGGAGGGTGTTGTCTGCAAACAAATGTCTTCTTTTCAGAATAGGGGCTAGCTCGAGTGGAATGTTACATGGTTCATCAGACTTAGCTTCTTCTAGAAATGATCGCCAGCATCCATTAGAAAATCTCCCTGTGTCAGAAAGTGTTGTGTTTTTTTTTAAGGCGTTGCAGTGTAAGGGTTACCTTTGGGTAAAACAGAAAAGAAAAATAGACAAAAAACAAATGTCATTTTTATTTCTCACACCACAGGACAGAAAGATGCTCTAAGAGCAGGTTTAAAACAAAACATCTATACAACAGCCTGCATTACATGGTCAGGTTTGAGCCTCACAGTCAGCCAATGTAGGAGAGATCCCACATAAGAATGTGACAAAAATAATAAAGACTCAATTACAACAGGAGGGCCCAAATAACACATAAAAGGAACATTCATAGAGCATCCAGCTGAGGAGATCAAAGAGACTGTACCACTGGGTCCCACAGGACACTTAATACATAAGGCCACCTCACAAAGACTGGGAGTCATAGCAGTTCTATCAAATACATAGAAACAAACACAAAGAGACAGCTAAAATGGAGACACAAAGAATAACCCCCAAATGAAAGAAAAGGAGGGCTCTCCAGAAAAAGAACTAAATGAGATGGAGGCAAGCAATTTATCAGACATAGAGTTCAGTTATGGTTATAAGGATGCTCAAGGAACTTCGTGATAACAATAAGGAACTTAATAGAACTACATCAGCATGGAAAGGGATATAGAAACCATGAATAAGAACGAGCTGGAGATAAAGAATCCAAGTCTTAACATCAAGAATACATTGGAAGGAACAAAAAGTAGGCTGGATAAAGCAGAGGATTTGGAAGACAAGGTAGGAAAATACTCCCAAATCAAAGCAACAAAAAGGGAAAAAATTTTTTAAAAAACCCACAAGGATAGTTTAAGGGACAGCATGTCCCTATTTAAATTTATAAAAACATTTGGGACAGCATGTCCCTATATCTGCATCATAGAAGTACCAGGAGATGAAAGTGAGGAAGCAATAGAAAATTTGTTTGAAGAAATAATGACAGAAAACTTCCCTTACCTGATGAAGGAAAAAGTTACACAAGTTCAGGCAGCATAGAGTCCCAATCAAGATGAACCCAGAGTCCCACATCAAGACACATCATACTTAAAATGGCAAAGGTTAAAGACAAAGAGAGAATCTTAAAGGCAGCAGGAGAGAAACAGTCTCTTCAATAAGTGGTGCTGGGGAAATGGGATAGGTACAAGCAAAATAATGAAACTAGATCACCAACTTACACTATACACAAGAATAAACTCAAAATGGATAAAAGACTTAAATCTTAGTTTTGAAACCATAACAATCTTAGAAGAAAACAGGCAGAAAAAATCTCATTTAGCAGAATTTTCACCAATACATCTCCTAGGGCAAGAGAAACAAAGGAAAAAATTAACAAATGTACTAGATCAAACTAAAAACTTCTACACTGCAAAAAAACCATCATAAAAATGAAAAAGTAGCCCTAGCTGGCTTGGCTAAGGGGATGGAGCGTCAGCCTGCGGACTGAGGGGTCCCAGGTTCGATTCCAGCCAAGGGCACATGCCTGGGTTGCAGGCTCCATCCCCAGTAGGGGGTGTGCAGGAGGCAGCCAATCAATGATTCTCTCTCATCATTGATGTTTCTATCTCTCTCTCCTTCTCCCTTCCTCTCTGAAATCAATAAAGAAATATATTTAAAAAAATGAAAAAGGAAACCACAGTATGGGAGAAGTTATATTTTAAGAAAAAAATTTTAATCCTGAGAGACTTTTTCAAACAAGAAATCTGTGCAAGTCTAAGAACTTGCTTTTTGTATCACTTTAGAGCTTAAAATTACAAAGCATGTGAATATTACCTACCACCTGACTTTACCATTAACAAATTTGGTCATCATATTTGGATGCAACATGCAAAGTAAATTTATTTTTAATAAAATAATGTAAAAATAAAATTAATTTTGAATTACTGACTTTGAATTTATTTTTATGTCACTCTTCAAAAACATGCAAGTGAGAGGTAGGGGATTTTCAAAATATTTTAAGAGCCCAATGTGGTAAAATACTGAGACAAATTAAGAATACCAACCTGAGGTTGATGTCTCCACAACAATTTGGAGAAAATATTTAAAGCCAGTATACTAATGTTTTAAGGAGTTCTAAGTTTTGTCATTTATTGAACTGTTATATTCATCAGTTCAAGGAAGATTTAACAAAGTTCAATTAAATTAGGTCATGCACATAGGAAAGTTTTCTTTAAATGTTCTTTCCAGAAATATATAGCTCTACATAGGATACTCTGATAGAAATTATTTTGGCGAATTTTACTTCAGGAAACAAACATAAAATTTTCTATCTATATTTTTGCTCTTTTCTTTAAACAGTGGTAGGTAAATACAATGCCACAAAACATTAAAATTTGATTATGTGCTCACAAAATAATATATGTATTTATTATATCTAATATATTTATTATTTATTAGAATGTCTCAGAACTCTGCTCCAGGACTCACTTCTCAAAAAGTTATGAAAATTGAAAAGTAATAGAAAAAAGTGTTAAATATTTTTAAAGCTTAAAATCCATCCTCCACATAATATTAAATGTGTTTCTCTATAGGTCTTAGCAAGTGGACCAATATTTACTGTATTTTAAAATAGTCCATAAATGATAGCTTTTGATGATTAATTTGAATTAATAACAGCATAACTAGTGATTAATGTATTAAAAGTGTAACCACTCATTTCAAGGTATTATTGAGAAAGTGACTCTAGGATCTTTTAACCAAAATTCTCTGCTTCTATTTTGCACAGGTCAAAGTAATTAAATAGTCACGGGGATGTAAAGTACAGCATACGGAATATAGTCAATAATATTGTAACAACTATGTATGGTGCCAGGTTGGATGAAAATTGAAAAGTAATAGAAAAAAGTGTTAAATATTTTTAAAGCTTAAAATCCATCCTCCTCATAATATTAAATGTGTTTCTCTATAGGTCTTAGCAAGTGGATCAATATTTACTGTATTTTAAAATAGTCCATAAATGATAGCTTTTGATGATTAATTTGAATTAATAACAGCATAACTAGTGATTAATGTATTAAAAGTGTAACCACTCATTTCAAGGTATTATTGAGAAAGTGACTCTAGGATCTTTTAACCAAAATTCTCTGCTTCTATTTTGCACAGGTCAAAGTAATTAAATAGTCACAGGGATGTAAAGTACAGCATACGGAATATAGTCAATAATATTGTAACAACTATGTATGGTGCCAGGTTGGGTACTGAAAATATCAGGGGGATCACTTTGTAAAGTATATGGTTGCCTAACTACTATGCTGCACACCTGAAACTAATGCAAAATTATATTGAATGTAAACTAATTGAAGCATAAAACTAAGCAAAGTAAAATGTATAAGATTTTGCTTGAGTTGAGGTGAAATTTGAAAGAAGAGATCATTCTATTCTTTATTAAACATTTGTACAAAATAAAAGTAAGTCAATCTAGATTTTGTTCATTGTTGGCAAAGCGGGAGTTTAATGGACCTGCAGGAACCACGGTGCAGTAATTTTACTCCCATCACACATTTTATACAACGCTGGTCACCGTGGCTCTGCCTACTTGGGTATCTAATCTACGAGTTATTTCTGAAGTGGAGCTTCTTTAAAGGAGTCTGCCTAGCCATCCCCCTCTCATGGCAAATGCCACTCTGTCAGCCTTTCAGACCTTTAGCTGTCCTGATGGTGTCTGGGTCTCCATTTTTCAAGAGGAGTTCTCAGTGAACCATAATCTGTCTTTCTATTGGCTACGTCTGGAAACCTTGGTGGGCTGGGTGGGTCCAAAAAGAAAAGAGGATGTTTTCTTTTTCCACTGTTTAAACCTCTTGTGAGTAATTCCCCACAGCTGTACATAAACACCCCCTTTCTGAGTGGGGGGAAAGAGGTCTCCGAGCAGAACAGCTCTCTCTGTGTTTATCAAATTAAAACAAATCATGGCAACAGCTTCTCACTCTAACCAAAGAGAGCCTTCTCGTCTCAATGCGTTTTGTGGGGGGATTAATTGTACTCTGGAGCTTCAGACTAGACATGCTGAGTTCTCCTTTAAAGATGAAAAGGATGAGGAGAAGAAAACAAGTTTTAAAGTCTGCATGGAAACAATCTGGAATTCTTTTGCAGCTATTATGAGATTGTTCAACAATTAAATAGCTATAATTATAACCCTAAACAATGTTTGACTGGGCTGGCTGCCTAATCAGGGAAGCTGTATTTTCACAGCAGACTAAGCATGTTATTGTTAAAATAAATGTTATTGGAGGAAAAAACAGCTCTAGAGAATACATTTCTGCCTACAGAGAATTGGTGGTTATTTTTAAAGATGCTAAGAAATTCAGTGCTCACCATATAAAGGGTGTAAATTAACACCTGTGGAATTGCATGGAAAACATTTAGGTTTGTTTGCAAATAATCCCTTGCTATTAGCAGTTTTAAAACATCACCACGAGAACTTTCTAATTTTTAGGCTGATTTGTTCTTCTAGTCCAATGTCGTTGAGACAAAGGCTAAGTAGTTTGGCAAGGTCATGCATTAGTAGTAGACATTGAAGTCGGAGATTTCTCTGCGTAACCCCATCATAGTTCTTATAATTATTGTAATTGATTTGATTGTCTGACTTTCTGTAGAGATTGTGAGATCGTGAAATTCTGAATACCCACAGCCTAGCACACTGTTGTGTGTGTGTGTGTGTGTGTGTGTGTGTGTGTGTGTGTAGTAGAAGACATGGATGGTGGTAAGGGTGAGCACTATAGTAAGCTTATAATAATGTTTGTGAGGTATTGATTAATGACTGAGTCAAATTCTGAACAAAATGGGTGAGTTCTAATACTAACCCTACATACTTAAACCTACATTTTGAAGGTTCTTTTCCAAATGTTTGTTCCTAGTCTTTCTCTAGATTATCTTGTCTGAATGGGAGGGGGGAAAAAGAGACTATCTTTCAACATTAATTTCCTCAAGATTACCTAATCATAAGAATTATCTGCATACTTCTTAAAAACACAGCTTCTCTGGCCTCAGCCCAGCCTAAGAAGTCAGAACAGAATTTCTGAAAATCTCTTGGGCCAAGGCACTTAATGATGGAATTAAGTTTGAAATATCAGTCTCCTAAATAATTTCTGGATAACAAAGCATATCAGGTGGGTCTTTATTATCTAGGGCAGTGATGACAAACTTTTTGAGCTCGGCGTGTCAGCATTTTGAAAAACCCTAACTTAACTCTGGTGCCGTGTCACATATAGAAATTTTTTGATATTTGCAACCATAGTAAAACAAAGATTTATATTTTTGATATTTATTTTATATATTTAAATGCCATTTAACAAAGAAAAATCAACCAAAAAAACGAGTTTGCGTGTCACCTCTGACACGCGTGTCATAGGTTCGCCATCACTGAACTAGGGTAAAGTCCACTTCTTCCATAGAGTCAACTGGACAATCCTAATTTAACAAAGTCCATGCAATTCCTTAATGATCTACTGAAACCTATACTTCTTCTTGGAACACTTACTTTCATTATCATTATCTCTTTTTCAAAATATTTGTATTGACTTTAGAGAGAGAGAAAGGGAGAGGGAGAGATAAACATCAATGTGAGAAAGAAACATCAATCGGTTGTCTCCCACACACACCTACCGAGGATCGAACCCACAACCTGGGTATGTGCCCTAATGGGGAATTAAACCAGTGACCTTTTGGTGCATGGGAAAACATTTAACCTACTTAGCCACACTTGCCAGGGCTCACTATCATTATCAATAATGATTATGTTGACAGTATTACAGATGTTTCCATTCCCTCCTCCTTTATCCCACTCTGCCCAGTCCCCACCCCCCAGGCCTTCACCCCACTATTGTTGGTGTCCATGGGCTATGCATTTAGGTATATACGTTCTTTGGTTTATCTCTTCTTCCTCCTTCTTTCTCTTTCTTCCTCTGATATGTCAGTCTTTTCCATGCCTCCATGTCTTGGGTCTTATTTTGTTGGTCAATTCATTTTGCTCATTAGAGTCCAAATATAAGTGATATTTATCTTTCTTTGAATGGCTTATTCACTTAGCATAATAGTCTCCAGGTCCATCCATGCTGCCTCAAAGGGTAAAAGATCCTTTTTAACAGCTGCATAGTATTCCATTGTGTAAATATGTCATAGCTTTTAGTGTCAAACTATACTACAAAGCCATTGTAATCAGAACAGACTGATACTGGCATGAGAACAGGCATATAGACCAATGGAACAGAACAGAGACCCCAGAAATTGACTCACACCATTATGGTCACTTAATATTTGACAAAGGAGGCAAAAACATACAATGGAGTAAAGACAGTCTCTTCAACAAATGGTGTTGGGGAAACTGGACAGACACACGCAAAAAGATGAAATTAGACAACCAACTTACACCATACACAAGAATAAACTCAAAATGGATAAAAGACAAATATAAGTCGTGAAACCATAAAAGTCCTAGAAGAAGACATGGGCAATAAAATCTCAGACATCTCACATAGCAAAATTTTTGTTGATACATCTTCTAGGGCAAGAGAAACAAAGGAAAAAATAAACAAATGGGGCTACATAAAAATAAAAAGCTTCTGCACCAGGAAAAGGAACCACCTTCAAAATGAAAAGGGAGCCCTGGCTGGTTTGGCTCAGTGGATAGAGTGTCAGCCTGTGGACTAAAGGGTCCCAGGTTCGATTCCAGTCAAGGGCACATGCCTGGGTTGCAGGCTCAATCCCCAGTAGGGAGTGTGCAGGAGGCAGCCAATCAATGATTCTCTCTCATCATTGATGTTTCTCTCTCTCACTCTCTCCCTTCCTCTGAAATCAATAAAAATATATTCTTTTTAAAAAATGAATAGGGAACCTACTGTATGGAAGAACATATTTGCCAATGATACATCTAATAAGGGGTTAATCTCCAAAATATATAAAATACTCATATAACTCAATAAAATGAAGACAAACAATCCAATTAAAAAATAGGCAAAGGACCTGAATAGACTCTTTTCCAAAGAGGACATACAAATGGCCAAGAGACATCAAAAAATGTTCAGTCATTAATCATCAGAGAAATGCAAATTAAAACCACAATGAGATATCACCTCACACCTGTGAGAATGGCTATCATTAATAAGTCAACAAACAACAAGTGCTGGCAAGGATGTGGAGAAAAGAGAACCCTAATACACTGCTGGTGGGAATGCAGACTGGTGCAGCCATTATGGAAAACAGTATGGGGTTTCCTTTTAAAAATTAAAAATGGGATTGCCATTTGACCCAGTGATCCCACTTCTGGGAATATATCCTAAAAACCTCGAAACACCAATCAGAAAGAATATATGCACCCCTATGTTCATTATCATTATCTTTTAACAGCATTATAAATGCCTCAAGTAAAATGACTGAGCCTTATTTTTTTTTTACATTTAGTCAACATTTATTGGACACTTGCTATGGATCTAGAATTTTCTACAGGATCTAGTGTAGTGCATCTCCTATAATAGATATTCAAAGCCCATTTGTTGAATAAATGAATGAATAAATTCAAAATGAATGCAAAATGCCCCAAAGTTATAGTGCAACAAGCTTCCCATTTTGTCATTGTTTCCAGGAAGTAAAAATGATTCTGAAAAATAATAACCATAGTGCTAACTCAAATGTGCCTGTAAGTATGTAGCTGACAAAGACTTTTCATTTGCATCTTCTCAACTTTTTTTCACATCTACCCACTGAGACAGAAAGTGGATGTTTTATTACTACCTGTATATTATAGATGAGAAAATTGAACCACAAAAAAATTTAATTAACCTATTTAGAGTCAAACCTTAAAATTGAATGAACATTCTTGCTGATGCAAGGTTGATCCTGACAGGCAAGACTCAACACAATACGGCAAACCCAAGAGCCTGGCTTTGAAGATACAATGCAGCAAGAGTTCAACACTTACTCAATGGGTTGTCATTTTAAGCCACTTAACCACATTGACCCCATTTCCTCATTTAATAATCAAGGGTTGGTAACTTCCACTTCATGGGATTGGTATACACATTAAAAGAGCTGTTAGAAGAGCTGGCATATTTTTTATTTTATTTTATATGAGAATTTTGGCTACACTCTAAACCAGTGGTTCTCAACCTTCTGGCCCTTTAAATATAGTTCCTCATGTTGTGACCCAACCATAAAATTATTTTCGTTGCTACTTCATAACTGTAATGTTGCTACTGTTATGAATCATAATGTAAATATCTGATATGCAGGATGGTCTTAGGCGACCCCTGTGAAAGGGTCGTTTGACAGCCAAAGGGGTCGCGACCCACAGGTTGAGAACTGCTGCCAAGATGGGTGCCTTCACCATTGAATACAATCATACTTCTGCCTAATAATTGACCATACCCCATAATTATCTGAGGCAGGACAACTAGTGGATTAACCATAAGTTCCAAGATTGCTCTGGCTGTATTTACATCCAGTTCTGCCACTAAACAGCTGTATGGCCTGGGAAGTTGTTCAATCTGCTTGTACCTCAATGACCTCATCTATTAAATGGATCCGTTCCGTCTTTTAGTTGTATTTTTGAAGTGGTTGTTTGCGGCAGCAGTCTGCGGTGTTTACCTATGCCGCCATCTTGGTTCTAGCCTACAATCATACTTCTGCCTAATAATTGACCATACCCCATAATTATCTGAGGCAGGACAACTAGTGGATTAACCATAAGTTCCAAGATTGCTCTGGCTGTATTTACATCCAGTTCTGCCACTAAACAGCTGTATGGCCTGGGAAGTTGTTCAATCTGCTTGTACCTCAATGACCTCATCTATTAAATGGACATTTAAGATACCATCTATTGTATAGAATATTGAAAGGAGTGATTGGTGCTTACATATGTAAAGACAATGTTTGATATATAGTAAGCAATTAACAGGTAGATTGATTTTTTTTCTGGTGTATACATTGGGAACTGTGAGCTGGAACTGCTCTTGAGGTTTTATTTAAATGAATATTGGATAAAAATATATTGAAAACCTATTACGTGGCAAGCATTGCTGTAGGTAAGAGAGGTTCATTCTTGAACAAGACTATATTTATCTTTTTTATTTTTTACTCTAGAAATAATGGGAAAGGAACCTTTCTCCTCTGTGTGGCTTCCGAGGGCATAAGTTTAGTCAACAGAGGAAGGAAAAGAGGGGAGGTCTTTGTCACCTATGGAGTCCTGTGATTGACCTCTGGAAACCCAGAGATCAGCCAGGCCAGGACTGCACCGTGACAGTTCCCGTAGGTTAGAAGTTCACTTTTCCTTAATTGATCCCAGACTCTCGCTATGGACAGTCTTCGTTGGTGGCGGGCTGGCCAAGCAGGCTGCGCTAGGTGTCACATCAGATAACAATGACCTCATTTTCCCTGGGGCATGCTCAAGAAACCATACTCACTGAGCTGCTCCTATTCTTCCTGGAGAAGTTTTCCCTCATTCGACAAATGACAGGTCTACCACATTTACATTTGCTGAACTTGTTTATCTCAACACGGTGGGTTCAGCAGTTCTGAATTAGTTTAAAAGGTAGAAGATGCTATCTGGAAGTTTGACCGAGATCAAAGTCTCATTAAAATGTATGTAAATGGCCTAGAAAAATATCTCTCTTCCTCAAAAGGTTACTATCAGAATCAAGGTAGATAATCGACATGAAGTAGTATGTTTGCCTTTTTCTTTAATTTTGAGAAAATTGTAAATTCACATGCAGTTGGAAGAAATAATACAGAGAGATCGATGGCAAGTACACTTTACCTAGTTTCCTCTGATGGTAACACCTTGCAAACCTGTAGCACAATATTACAAATGAGGAAATTGACATTATTAAAATGAGTGGTTTTGTTTAGATTGTAAAATTTTACCTATACTCGTGTGTTTGTAGGTGGGTGAGAGGGGTGGAGGACACACCTGTGCCTTTAGTAATATGCAATTTTATCCATCACACTGAAGATACAGAACAATGCCATTACCATCACCATGAGGATCACTCAAGTTGACCTTTATTAACCACACCCACCTCCCTCTCCCACCCCCACCTGCACTAACCCCTGGCAACCACGGGTCTATTCGCCATCTCTTTAATTTTGTGCTTTAAAGAATGTTATATAAATGTAATCCTATAGTAACTTCAAATTGCCTGAAAGTATAAGGAAGTGTCAGTTGGTATTATTGTTATTATATTTATGGTAATTTTACTAACAGCAATTATGTTATTTTTCACACAACCAAATTTCTTAGACAATTATAATTTTCTTTTTTTAAATATATTTTATTGATTTTTACAGTTAGGAAGGGAGAGGGATAGAAAGTTAGAAACATCAATCAGCTGCTTCCTGCACACCCCCCACCGGGGATGTGCCTGCAACCAAGATACATGCCCTTGACCGGAATCGAACCTGGGACCCGTCAGTCTGCAGGCCGATGCTCTATCCACTGAGCCAAACCGGTTAGGATGACAATTATGATTTTCTTAGACAATTATGCATATTTCTTAGATTAGTGGATTTCTGGTTTATTTGGTGGGCCCATTACAAAGAAAATGGTATTAAACAGTAGCTGGTGAGAGGTTAGGTTTTTTGACAGATTTTCCTGTGGGAAAAGGCCTCTGCTAGAAAGAAGACTAGAATCTATAAAACAGAGCTGTTCTCTCTTTCTAGAAGTTTTTATTGTTAGCTTTTTAAAAATAATCCTAGTGAATGAGACAGCTAATATTCAAATTAACTGTATCCAGCTGCAGTTATATTTTAGAGAAGAGATAATTTACTCTATTTTGTTTCTCCTTTTATCTCCAAACTTTTTATTTTGATAAAATTCAAACTAACAGAAATGTTGCAAGAATGGTACAAGAAACTTGCCTAAGTTTATCAATTGTTAAAATGTACTGAATTTGAAAAAGCTAATATTTAATTTAAAATTCTGGGCCTTTGAGAAAAAATCTACATATATAAAAGGCTAAGTGACTGACTGTCCATCTGTCCAATCATCTGACTGACCTACCAGCTGGTACATATGACACACACTGGCAATTTAAAAGTAAACGTTGACTCACGTATGCACGATACATATAAAGCTCTCGCTGGCTCCAATCGCATGTGTGTATTTCAATCTGTCATTGTCGATCATGAATTTGGTTGACACTTCTATCTAGAGAAAGGGCGAATAGCAATATTAAAATGTTTCTTCTAATTAATTTCCTTTCAATGTGCAGGAATCTGTACACTGGGCCACTAGTTTCAATTATAATTAACTTTTCTTTTTTTCAATCCTTAAAGAGTTCATCTATTATTTTTAGACTTGCTAGACATAATATAATAATAAAGTAATGAAATTTTAAAAAATGTACTGAATTTGATTTTTGTGGCTTTTTGTTTGTTTGTTTTTTAATCCTCACCTAAGGATATTTTTTCATTGATTTTTAGAGAGAGTGGAAAAGAGAGCAAAAGACAGAGAGAAATATCCATGTGAGAGAGACACATCGATTGCTTGTCTCCTGCACAAACTCAACCAGGGCCCCCAGAGAAGCTTGCAACTGAGGTACATGTCCTTGACCGAATCAAACCTGGGACTCTTCTGCCCACAGGTTGATGCTCTATCCACTGAGTCAAACCAGCTAGGGCTGATTTTTATTGAAAACAATGGTTCCAGTAATAGTCTTTGTAGACATAGTTCCTCAATCCAGGACCTAAAGGTTTAGTTTTCACATTGCTTTAGTCTCTTCTATTCTAGAATAGTACCAAAACCCTGTTCTTAGCCACTGAAGACTATTGCCAAGCACCTGCAGCATAAATTCAATGATGCAGAAGAACTGAAGACATTTTAAGGGGGGAGTTTTCCCCCACCTCTTCCTACAAGACCAAACAAATACTAAATTTCCTTTTTCACCACAATAGAAGGTGCGACTGGGCAAAGTGTTACTTTCTTTAGGCAAGATTTTTTTTGTTTTGCTGTATATTCAGATGATAAAACATAAACACAAATTTTATTTTATCCAAGTATATAGGAGGTCAGATTTCTGGTATCTTGTATCTCAAAAGTCTTCAAAGAGCTTTTGAGCCCTACCCATTTTGGCTCAGTGGGATAGAGCATCGACCTGTGGACTGAAGGGTCCCAGGTTCTATTCAGATCAAGGGCATGCACCTCGGTTGCAGACTCCTCCCCAGCCCAGGCCCTGGTCTGGGTGTGTGCAGGAGGCAACCAATCAATGTGTTTCTCTCACATCGATATTTCTCTCTGTCTTTCCCTCTCTCTTCCACTCTCTCTAAAAAAAATCAATGGAAAAGTATCCTCAGCTGAGGATTTTAAAAGAAAAAAAAAAGAACTTTAGAAATATGCGTCTTCATTTGTCACACTTCATGCAACAGCAAAGTGTCAACTATAAAGAAAACCTAGGATTACTAAATATTCTGACTTTAGAATGGTAGGACTTGGGTTTGACTCATAGATCCAGTGTTCTTTACATATGTCTTATTAACCTTTACTTTTCTAAGTTCCTTTACCCTCATTTGTAAGATGGGTACTATCATTACCTTACAATGATTTTATGTGAAAGCAACATAAGTTATAGTAATTGGCATAATGTCTGGCATGAGCTGGCACTGAAGAACTATAAAATATTCAGATGTATTGAAGTAAAAATGATAGGATCTGTTGATAAATATATCCCATGCCACCTTCATGTCTATAGCTTCTTTTCCATTAGGAGTTCTTTTTATTTCTCTGGAGAAAATTAAGTTTAACAGTCCTCCCTAGTTTCCATGTACTTACCTTTTGTCTTTAGGACTTGTTGAGAACAGTGTCCACTGAGAGATAGAGCATCAAACACAAGCCTTTCCCCCTTCATTTCCACGTTGGATTACCACTAGAATTATAGCTCATCAGGCATCCCAGCTTGTGGTTAGAAAGTTGTCCTTTGGGTTGGCCACAAGCTTATTTTCTCATTCTGTGGTTTGCTATGGTTGATTTTGTGCCATATTCTCTCCTAGGAAAACTCTATATTTTACAGTAAATTCCTCAGATCAGTTCCCCCTTCTCACTCTCCCAAAGTGATCTTTAGCTCCTACAGGAATAGTTATTTATTTGTTACTAATTTCTCCCAGTTCCCTGCTAAACGATAATTTAAAAAGCCATTGTGCTTGTTTTTATCAGGATTTCATTTACTCCTTTATTTATTAAAAACTTCTATGCAGCCCTGTTTCCATCATTGTGCAAGGAACTTCAGATACTGTGGTGGTTAATTTTATGTGGCAAGTTTATTGGACCACTGGGTGCCAGATACTGGGTAAAACATTTTTCTGGGAGTTTCTGGGGGCATGTTTTTGGATGCAATTAACATTTAAATCTTTGGATTGCGTAAGGCAGATTACCCTCCCTAATGTGGGTGGGCCTCACCCAATGAGTGGAAGGCCTGCCTAGAACAAAATAGCTAACCCTCCCAGGAAAGAGAATTCCTCCTGCCTGACTGATTTCAAACCGGACCATTGGTTTTTTCCTACTTTCAGATTTGAGTTAAAACATTGACACTTCCTGGGGTGGTCTCATGCCTGCCAGCTTTTGAATTAGAACGACACCATAGGTTCTTTTGATTCTCAGGCCTTCTGACTTACAGTACAGTGGAATTGATAGCATTGGCTTTCCATGGTCTCCAGCTTCTGCCAGCTCCCCTTGCAGATCTTGGGACTTAATAGCCTCCACCGTCATGTGAATTAATTTCTTATAATAACTCTCTTCATATGTATTAGCTCTGTTTCTCTGGAGAACTCTGACGAATACAGATAGTATATCTCATTTACCCTCACTCCGAGCTAGTTATTCTTGGCCTTCTCTCAGCCTTGAGGACCCTGGATCTCAGTGACTTGGAGACATTTACCTAAGAACACTTCTCTAATAAATGCCCATCATCTTTGCTGGGGATTGTCTCACTATTTCTTGACCCTTTTCATAGAGACAAGCAGGCAGAGGTTTTTATAAGCAGCTTTACTAGTAATTCCATAGTACCAAGCCACGTGAATTATCTGCATTCACACACCATGTCAAGGAAGGGTACACATTTTGAGGGATATCTAAGGCATCAAATGCTTTCTTTCTACAACAAAAGCAATGATGTCAACTCTAGGCATTTATTTGCTGGCCCAGTGAATCAAAGAACCTTCAAAGTGCTATTCACCTTAGTAAAGTCAATTTCAATTATCATAATGATATGATTATTTAATGTTTATAATCATTTTAGTGACTTTAGAAAAATACATTGTTTACATTTTTTAGTGTTTAGAGTCTGTCTGCAACTCCATCCTAGCTTACTTTGCTTGGGAAGCTACTATTTGTCTTTTAAAACATTCACTACCCAGATCTAGATGCATGCCTAGACCAATTAAGTATAGGATCTGTTCACTTTCACATTTATCAGACAATTGACCATATTGATTACAATTGCCTCTCAGATTGTGAACTCCTTGAAAATATATATTCTACAAAATTTGCGTGCAATATATGGTCACATAAAAACATTTTACTGAACTTTGTAGAAGTAGCAGTATGTTTTAGAAAGTCTGTTTGTTAAATAATATATATTTGTTTGGAAAATTTAGTTAAAAATAAATATAGCCAAGTTTGTTTTAAGATAAAGTAACATTCACCAAATCCAATAAAAATTTTACCAGATTTACAAAAAGCCAACAGATTTTGTGTTCTATATGTCTCCCAGGAACTATTAAAGACATTCTAAGTGCACTGAGCAATATTTGTTAAATATGCAGGTTATTATATGCAAATTATAACATATCATATTCCCTGGATCTGTAATATGATAATACAAAACAGGGTGAGGAATATGAGAGCTTATTCTGAAACACATTTGGTTTGAGGTAAAAATATATTTGGAGAAAGATATTTCACAGCACTATAACTGAAAAAATAAAGGCAGAAATTTGGGACAAAGAAGTTGAAACCAGTGGTGACTAGGAAAGGGGAAGAGGAATGAGTGAAAGATATCATTTCTCAAAAATGAAAGGATGAAACAAGTAAGACAGTCTGCCAGGAAAATGAAAATTAAAAACAGGCAAAGTTGTTATTATTTTGTTTTGTTTTTTAAAAAAAAATAGAGATTGAGATTTCAGGAAATGAAAGTGCAATAAATCAACAAATTAGCTTATTTTGTTGAGGGCAGAAAAAATCTCTTTTATGTTCTCATAAACTACTTTAGAAAGATAAACTTTCTGTAAACTTCACTTGAGTCACAAAACTTTCAAAGACTTAGCTGAGAATGAGAACAAATATAGCAGATATCTAAGAGAAGGAAAGAATTTTCTATTAAAACTATTCATATCATAAAGAATTTCACCTTGAAGTTGCCTAAACATCATTATTTTCTGCTTAAACAACTAAGTTATATTATAAACCTCAGGGAATCAAGAATATACTCAATATTGGAATAAATACATTTGAATATATTTAAAGTGAACTTGGGGGCCATTCTTCTTTCATCACTCATTGTCATCTAACAATACTCCACAAAAGGTACTCAATAAATGAGTCAATTAAATCACCACTTAAAATATATGTATTTCTTAATATATCAATAGATTTATTTATATATTATATACTTATATAATTTGTATTATATATAAATATATAAATACATTTCTATGTTATATATTTCAGTTTATTCACTTATTTATTTAATATTAATCTTCTAATATATACAGACTCACTGCTAAGCCCTGAGATATTAAAGTATGTAAGTCAGGATATTTATCCCTGGCTGGCGTGGCTCAGTTGATTGGGCATCATCCCATGTCCAAATGGTTGCTGGTTCAATTCTCGGTCAGGGCACATGCCCAGTTTGCTGGCTCAAACTCCAGTAGGGGGTGTGCAAGAGGCAGCTAATCCATGTTTCTCTCTCTCTCTCTAAAAATCAATTTTAAAAAAAGATATGATATTTACCCATGTGAAGGAGAGGTTCTAGGAAAGAAGATAATCACAGAAAGATTCTTAGGATAAAACATTAATGATTGATAAAAATAGAGGAGAGAGAAAATAGATATGTCCTAAGTAGTAGAAAAATATGTACTCTGGGAGACTCTATTCAAGCTGTGTCTTAAAGTGGTGCAGGCTATAGACTTAAGAAATTGCCAGGCCTATAACTCTATTAGTCAACTCATATACAAAAAGAAAAACAAACCAATTATTGGAAAGGCATGATATAATTACTCTAACTTAAAATTAACATTACATTTTTTCATTCATAATACTTTCCCTCATCTTTCAGATTATTTTGCATAGATGTGGAGTTTTATCTGAGCATATGACGGTCTAGTTAGAAATTACATTTCTCATCCTCCTTTGCAGCTTGATGGAGCCCATGGGATATAGGTGGATGTGTTGTTTCCAACTTCCACGTGACTTGCAAAAGGATGTTGCTTGGCTTCCACTGTCCTCTTCTTGCTCTTCCTGTGGGATGAAACCTAGATCAGGGTCCAGCTTTGGCCTGAGTTCCCTGAATAGCCTGTGGAGCACAGTGACTCAGCCAACTTGGACCACTCATTTCTACACTATTACATGAGAGAGAAAGAAGTAAGTTTCCATTTCATCCAAGCCACCATATGTTAGACCTGCTTGTTAGAGCTATATAAGCCCACACCCTAATTAATACAGATATCTCTTTTCCCACCTGTCAAAAATTAAAATTGAGTTTAAAAAGTGAAAACATACAGCTAAATTGCAAAAAGGACTAATACCTAAAACTGACTTTTAATGTTTGCTTTCTAAGTAGATGTTCCCTTAGTCCATTTCCTTATAAATTATTAAAAAACAGAGTATGTTTTAGAGTCAGACCCACCTACCTTCAAATGTCAGTTCTCACAACAGAATGATATTATTTAGTGCCATCAATGTGTCAAAATCTGGGTTTACTACTGGCTATTTGACTCCATTTAATCTTCAGAAAAATCCAATGAACTATGATTCCCACTTTGCAGTAACATAATGTGAGGCTTAGAGTAGCTCATGAAGTCATACTAGGTAACATACTTAGTAGTGATGGGAGACATGGGATTTTATTCTAAGTCATTCCAGCTTGTAAATTTGCACTGTAAACTGCTTCATCACATACTTGCCAAGGGCAAGGATCAGGTTCCTAATCTATAAAAATTGTGATAATATTTACCTACTTATGAGGTTTCTGTGAGCATTGGATAAGTTTGTATATGATGGCCATTCAGATCCTAACACATAGTAGGGACGCAATGTTGGGTGCCTTTCTTCTTCTCTTGCTGGTCTGAGATCCCTTAGAGCAGTGGTTCTCAAACTTCCTAATGCCGCGACCCTTTAATACAGTTCCTCATGTTGTGGTGACCCCCAACCATAACTGTTGCTACTTCATAACTGTAATTTTGCTACTGTTATGAATCGTAATGTAAATATCTGATATGCAGGATGTATTTTCATTGTTACAAATTGAACATAATTAAAGCATAGTGATTAATCACAAAAAACAATATGTAATTATATATTCAACTAGAGGCCCGTTTGCAGGAAGATTCCTGCAAGAATAGGGCTTCGCTTGAGTCTCTGCCATTCCTACCCCGCCCTTCTCTGCCGCTTCTCTCCCGCCCTTCTCTGCCATTCCTATCCCATCTCCGCTACCTCAGCTCCGTTGCTTGGCTTCCTTCTACGGTGTCTTCAGTCTTCACTCCCAGCCAGTATATGCAAATTAGCTGCCATCTTTTTTGGTGGTTAATTTGCATTTCGCTCTGATTAGCCAATGGTGGACGTAGTGAAGGTACAGTCAATTTGCATTTTGTCTATTATTAGATAGGATATGTGTTTTTGGATGGTCTTAGGTGACCCCTGTGAAAGTGTTGTTTGACCCCCAAAGGGGTCGCAACCCACAGGTTGAGAACTGCTGCCTTAGAGTGAAGGAGCAATATCTCCTTCTCCTTTGTGTTCTTTGGTGTCCTGTAAAATATCTGTTAAGAAGTGGGTGCTTAATAAATATTAGGATAAATCTGTGGAATGAGAAAAGCAGGTATAAAAACTGGCAAATGGGAAAAAAAGGTTAAAATAAGGGTCAAGACAGTCAAGAGTTTACTATTGTTTAGAAAATATGGTATTTGACGTACATTTTCTTCTTTAATTCTCTTGATAGTACTATAATGTTGGTTGTATTATTTTTCTAATTTTACAGATGCATCCCATAGAGGTTAAGGAACTTACTCAGAGTCACACAGATATTATGCAATATAGTGTCTACTTGAACTAAGCTTTACATTTACCCAGAGACCATCTCTTAATCTCCTCCCCATGTCAATCAAGAGAAATTAAGAAGCTAAATGCCCGCCTTAGTGCATAGCACTGCTAACTTGGACACCAGAATGCACCTCCCCCCACCAAAGCCCTGTTCTGCACTGTTCAGTATTGAAGGTGATGGTTTGTAGACTCCAGGCCCTTCCCAGCTTGACCTCTCAATGTCCTGCAGTAGCCAGGTGGGCTGTAGCTCCCACTTCTCCCTCTGGGGAGAGCTCCTGGGTGGCCAAGCAAGGCCTGTGGGCTCGCACAGCTGCCTTCCCTGTCGCTGGCCAAGCATCTGGGCACGTGAGCTGCTCCAGCAGCCTGCAATGGGATTGTGTAAACGGCTGTATGCTTGCTCCTGGCAGCTTTGGGATTAGCTGGGTCCCTTCAGGAAATGAAGGGAAAACTCCAAGTGAGCTTGACAAGAGCTGCTCTGGGGCAGGAAGCAACAGACACTTGACCTCATTGAATTTCCAATGCAGCTCCTTTCAAAGGCACATGCTGTGTCTTAATCTTCAACAAACGTACTTGTTTGCCTACCACAGTGCTTGTATGAGTGCAATGAAATTTTGCCGAGTGGATGAATGATTGGGTGAAAGAGATGCAATTCTATTTGCAATTGGTAAGGATAATAATAAAGTAGATTTATTTTGGGGTCCTTTAACAAGTTTCTTGGCAACCAGTAACTTTCAGCTGTCTCCTTCATGGTCCCTCCCACTCACTTCACCCTCTATGCCACCAATCCATGTTCTTGACATTTCCCTCGTAAATCATCTTCTCCATACCCCATAAATTTATCTTTTTTAAAATACATTTTTTATTGATTTCAAAGAGGGAGAGAGATAGAAACATCAATGATGAGAGAGAATCACCGATCGATCGGCTGCCTCCCACATGCTCCCCAGTGGGGATCGAGCCTGCAACCCAAGCATGTGCCCTTGACTGGAATC
The DNA here is from genome assembly GCF_000412655.1 of Myotis brandtii. Lineage (NCBI taxonomy): Eukaryota > Metazoa > Chordata > Mammalia > Chiroptera > Vespertilionidae > Myotis > Myotis brandtii. Next base: position 3,222,710 of record NW_005371843.1, on the reverse strand, counting down.
GAGCCCAGGACCCTTCAGTCTGCAGGCCGACACTGAGCCAAACCGGCTAGAACAAATTTATCTCTTTTTGATCCATGTTTCAAAACTATGCTAGGAAATAACTATTTATTTGATTGAAATAAAATGCAATTCTGTTATGTTCTAGTGTTTATCCTCCCAGAAAACATGGATAAATTATAACAGATGGCTTGCAGATAATATCTTATTTCTGCTGCTTTGTGGTATGATGGCCAGCCAATAGAAACATATTTTGACAAAGGTTGACTCTTGTGAAATATTCAATCTACTATCTAATTTTTTTCTATATTTAAGGCTGGCTTAAAATCACAAATGGCACCCATAGTCTGATGAACTTTATAAGTATAAATACATGCATAATTATCTTGATTATCATGTATACATGTCCATACAGACCTCAAGGTATTTTAGATCACACCAAGTGGAAGTATAGCTACATCAGAAATTATGGGTAAATGTGAATCAAAGATGAATAGCACTAAAAGTTCCAGTCTGAATTTTAATTACTCTCCTTAACTCAGAGTGAAAAACATATACATATCTTTTCTTAAAGAAAACGCTAACTCAAAAAGATATCTGCAAACCCATGTTCACAGCAGCATTATTTACAATAGCCAAAACATGGAAATGACCTAAGTGTCATCAATGAATGAATGGATTAAAAAGTTGTGGAACATTATTTAGCCATAACAAATGAGGAAATCCCACATTTTGGGCCCCCACTTGCCAGTTTGGGCATGAGGAACTGTGGTTCTAGAAGAGGCACCTATTCCAGAGACTCATGTCAGAATGTGATATTTACTCGACATTCACTGAGCCACCATAAATTCACTTACTTATTAACATGACCAGAATTTATTGAGCACCTGGTATGTGCTGTGCTAGATACCTGAGATGTAGCAGTGAGCAGACATAATCCCTGCATGCCCCCACTGGGGATCTAGCCTACAACCCGGGCATGTGCCCTGACCGGGAATCCTACCATGACTTTCTGCTTCCATAGGTCAATGCTCAACCACTGAGCAACACCAGTCAGGCAGAACTACTTTATTTTTAACAGTTTCTTTAGTGGTCTATTGCATGTTTATATTACAAATAGTTCATTAACATATAATTGCTTTCTTTTTATTATTTTATTATTTTTATTATTTTCCTAAATTTTCTTCTATAAAGTTTTAAAACTACTTTTTAAAAAAATATGATCCTGTTACTTTTTTTTTGATAGGTCACTGTAAGGACTTAATGGTGAATCTTTCTGAAGTCTAGTTAATGAGACATTTATATGTGTTCTTGATATTGTATGATGTCTTTTACGTTTTTCATTATTAGAACCAAGAGTTCAATAATTTTATTTTTCATTATTACATCCTCTCTAGTTAAAAGTCCAAAGAGAAAGTGAGTTGGGATGTTTTTTATTCTACTCTTGGAAAAGTTCTGCACCCAGAAAATGAAACAGAGAGAGCTTTGTAGAGAAAAAAGCCATGACATAAGACAATACCTTTAAAAAAGTTTATAGTGAGTCATTATTTTTTTTAATAGTGATTCTTAAGTTGTCTCATTTATTGCATAAATACATTCTTAACTTGGCTACAAATGGTGAGTTTGTGTTATTCATTACTTATTAAAACAAAACTTTTTTATTTTTATTTTTTAATTTTAAAAAAATATTGTTCAGATTATTACAGATGTTCCTCTTTTTTCCCCCCATAGCTCTCCTCCACCTGGATTCCCCCTCACCCCCACCCCATACCCTTACCCCTCACCACTGTCCTCATCCATAGGTGTAAGATTGTTGTCCAAACTCTTCCCGCACCCTTCACACCCCCTTCCCCCTGAGTATTGTCAGTCCACTCCCTTTCTATGCCCCTGCTTCTATTATATTCACCAGTTTATTCTGTTCATCAGATTTTTTTTATTGACTTAATTTTTAGATTCACTTGTTGATAGATATGTATTTGTTGTCCCTTTGTTGTTCATAATTTTTATCTTTACCTTTTTCTTCTTCCTCTTCTTA
>NW_005371843.1:3219766-3220227 GCF_000412655.1 Myotis brandtii | reverse complement strand
GCTTTTCCGGTTGGGTGTTTTTTGCTTCTTCGTATTTCAAATCTTTGACTTGATTCTTGGGATCCTCTAGTCTTCTGTTGGATCTCTGTATATTATTCTTTATTTCAGTCAGTGTATTCTTAATTTCTGACCGTCTTTTTCCATTTTTTTGGCATTATTATTAAGATCCTTGAAGGTCTCACCAAGTTCCTCGGAGGTTTGTAGAAGATTCTTGAGTAACCTTATAACTGTGGTTTTGAAATCTAAATCTAAATCCAGTAATTTGCTTTCCTCCATTTCCTTCATTTGTGATATGTTTCTTTGTCTCCGCATTTTGGATGGTTCCCGGTGTTAATAGAGTGGCTTTGTGTGGTAGGTGTCCTATTGGGCCCAGTGGCTCAGCCTCCCTAATCACCTGAGGTAGACACTCTTGGTGCACCCCTTTGTGGGATGGGTGTACAGTCTTGTTGTAGTTAAGCCTT
>NW_005371843.1:3164393-3219503 GCF_000412655.1 Myotis brandtii | reverse complement strand
AGGCGCTACTGCGAGATCTGCAGATTTCTCCTCTTTGTTTGGGGTTTGGAGATTTTGGAGCCCTCTGACCCAGCTGCAGTTTGTTAGGTTAGGCTGCAAAAGGGCAGGTGATTCATTTGCACCCCTGCGCACAGTTTGGGTGGGGTTGTAAGTTGAGTGGGGCGGGGTCTCAGAGAATCACGGGGCAGAGCAGATAGTGATGGCTGTCCTCAGCCGTCTCTGTGCCTCTCCACGCGTCTCAGAGTGTCTCCGCGTCCCCGAGTCCCACACCCCCACAGTAACAATGATCCCTGGGAGCAGTTCTGCAAGAAAGCCACCCTTGCTTTCTGACCCCATGCTAAACAGTCCAGTTTCTCCCCGTAGAAGTCTGGGTGCTTGAGTCTCACCAGAAACGAGTTCTGTGCAGTCGGAGGCTTGTATCTCCCGATTGAAAAAAACCGTGCAGCCCGGTTCGCGTGCGTCTGTACCTCTGCTCTTGGCGCCTCCGCACCTCCTACCCAGCCTCAATGCGCTTTTTTCTTTCCTTCTAGTTGTAGAACTTCCACTCAGCCAGCTTTCCCGTGGTTCTGGATGACCGCTGTTTTGTCTTTTAGTTGTAGTTTTAATGTGGTTGTGGGGGGTGGCACGTATAAGTATATACCTTATGCCGCCATTTTGGTTCAGAACAAAAACTTCTTATTTATAAATCCATTTATAAATTTTACCACTTATGGAAATAGTAGGATTAATCACATACATTCATCTTTTTGTGTTTTTAGTTATCTTATAATTATCAAGAGATATATCTGTCTATGTTACCTAAAAATAATTCTATTTACCATGAACAGATTTGGTTTAAAACAATTAATTAATGACTCTACAGCTATTTGCAACTGTGGTCACTACAGACCCCAAACCACTATAATGCAAAATAGTTTGGGCCTATTCTTAGAAGATGAGCAGAAGGACGCTTCCCCAAATATGGAACAAACTAATGGCAGAAGACCAGACTATGAAAGACTAGTTTGCAAAAAGCGGCCATCAGCAAAGAGATAACCCAAGTGATATATGTTTATACTAGAAACCTTCAAACTTATGAAAATAGACAATATTTTAGTTAGAAATATATATAATATATATTTTTTAATATATTTTATAGATTTTTTACAGAGAGGAAGGGAGTGGGATAGAGAGTTAGAAACACCGATGAGAGAGAAACATCAATCAGCTGCCTCCTGCACACTCCCTACTGGGGATGTGCCTGCAACCAAGGTACATACCCTTGACCCGAATCAAACCTGGGACCCTTCAGTCTGCAGGCCGACGCTCTATCCACTGAGCCAAACTGGTTAGGGCTAGAAATCTATTTCAAAATTTGTTTAATTAACCTCTGATATAAAGGAAAAAAGGATGAGTTGGCGAAAAGAATCACCTATAAGAAAGGTATTAGACTAAAACTTGAAATTGAATTTTTTAAACTTTTACTACAGTGACTGTAATTTTTCTGTATTTTTTACTAAAATGATTCTATATTTTATATTTTTTAACTTTAAGTAATTACGTTTAATTGTTTTAACTTTTATGAGTAATTGTATGTTGTAAATTGTGTTTTGTATGTACACTAAAGAGAAATTATCTAAGCATACACATTTTCATTTGATTTTAGAAATACAGCATGGGGCCAAAGTAAGTTTACAGTTGTTCATATGGAAAATAATACAATAATTAATAAATAATAATACAATAAACTCTGTTTTGTGAACTCACAATTGTAACCTACTTTTGTCCCACTCTGTATATGGAATTGTGTACAAAACTATTTGAAACCTAGTCAATCAAGTTTAAGCAAAATTTCCCATTTTGACTTTAGATTAAAAAGTGTAGAATGGTCAAGTTTATTTCACAATAGGTAAGATGCTTGAAATTCAAGAAAACCAAATATATCACAAATGTCTTGGCTCGGTTTAGATCTTGGCCTTGCAGTGTACCCATGGTAACATTCAATGGGAGATATCCAACTTCATGTTTACATTTTAAACACTGTTGGTCGCATAGATGACTATGTGACAAATAGATATAAGTAAAAATATCAAGGTAGAGAGACTTAGATAATATATTTGGTCAAAAAAAATAATAACCTTCAGCATAGGACTACATGTTGCTAAATTTTTTATGGTTTATGCTATCACAGAATTTTAAACTTTTTGCAGAGTCAAATATCTTTCCTGAAACATACAATTTGAGTCTGCCTACTCAATAGAATCCAATGTAATTTTGTAATCCAATGAAGACTATGCTGGCACATAACACACAATAGATATTATCTATTCATATCAGATTACATATAAAACAATATATTATACAGTAAAGAGTATAGACTATGAAGCAAGACAGACCTTGATGCCAATCCCATTTACCCACTTTATGACCTGAGGTAAGTCCACTTCCCCTCTGGGAGCAAAGGTCCCTCTAATGTAAAATAGAAGAAAAAAATATATATATAAGAGTAGTGAGGATGTAAGAGGCCTCGTATATGGTGCTGTATGAACATAGGTGTTCCACAAATAGTGGCAATTTAGTTCAGTGGTTTGGTTACTGAAAAAATAATCATCACCTGAAAATTAAACTTAAGAAATCCATTCTCTGAGCATATCCAAATAATAAAAGGAAAATTTTTATTGTCTTGGTAGGAGCATAAATGTCTGTTTTAAGAGCAACAAATGGTATAATGGAATAAGTAGAAAGGGTGTTTTTCCAAATAAACTATGCATAAAGTTTATAAAAGAGGTATCCAGGAAAAAGGAAGGACATAGGAAATAAAAAAGATGACCACTTTTTTCTGTGTCTTTGGATACACTCTATATACACAGAAGAATGCATAAAAATCACCACTCCAGGAACATGTGATTATGTCCTTAGAAATGTATAAAAAAAATGACTGTAAATTCATCATGCATGTAACATGTCTCTACTTAACTCTCACAATGAACCCTTGCTTTGCTAGGATTTTAATAATAAGATTATTCATTAAAGTGATAAAATAGCTGCCTACCTGCAAAGAAAGACTATATGGCTACATGTTCTTTTTGGTCAAATATCAGAGTTTTGATAGGTCACTGCAGGTATTATGATAGAGTGAAGGGCCACACTTTCTATGTGTTCCTGGAATATTTTTAAATACTGGGATTTGAGTAGCATATACAATAGAATTTAAAGTAAAAAAGAAAAAAACTAAACCAAAACAAAAAAGAATAGCTATAGAAGTATTCAATTTTTCACATGGTCACTATTCAATATACATCACAATTTGATGTATATTTTAAGTTTGTGCTGCTTTGGCAAATAGTACTCTCTTATATAGTCATGAAACAAAACAAAAATATTGTATATTCTAACAAGACTGTGACTTGCCATTTCCCCTTCAGCTGTATATTACAAATAAACAAATATTGCTGTTATGAAATCTATTCATATTTACAGCAAAAATAAATAAAATGATGAAAATTAGGCAGTATGGTTTTAAAGAATTCATGGCCCTATGGTTAAGAACCACTATCTTAAAGAGCAAATAATTTTTTAACTATGTTTTGTTTATATGTTAGATATATCCAAACTAGAAAAGTGAAGTTGAGAACTGAAGTAATTCTTTATTGTTTAGACCAGCAGTTTTGGGTAAAAAGAGACAGGATTTTTATGTATTTTTTAGTTTGAATGACAAACAAAATAACAAACAGAAATAAACTAAGTTAAAATATAAAATATATAGGTGGGTCAATAGGGGAAAAAAGAGACATATGTAAAACTTTAGACAATTAAGAAATAAATAATAAAAAATAAAATATAAAATATATCCATTTTCTACATAGAAACTGGTAGGAAGAAATCTTTATTTTTACTGTAATTTTCTGATAATATTGTTTTCAGTCTTTTACTCAGCTATAAGACATTTTTCTTGAAAGTAATCACTATAGGAAGTAAATGAATAAATTCAACTTTTGCTAACAAAAAATTGAAAGGTCATTCGATGACTTGGATTGACTCTTCAGTTGAGAAGAAAAAAGAAGCAAATTTCAGATAGAAAAATTTAGCATGTGGGTAGTGGTAGGATGTGAGCAGGCAATTTACCAAATAGTGCCAGGTTATCAATAGTCCTATTAAGTTGAAGTGCTAAAATCCAAGTTCAGGCCTCAATGGCTTTCCCAATTAACCAAGCGATATGGTTAAACAAGAAAGGAGGGAAACCAACAGTTCCTGACTACGTGTCATTTACCATGTACTTTCACAGATGTCTATTAGTTAATGATGAAATGGATGGTGACAGTTGCAATGGAAATCCATGGTCAAGGAATTACTAAGCAGAAAATACTTAAAATTTTGAAGTGACTTAAGAGGAATCATAAGGGAAATCACTTTATATCTGCAGTTCTCACAGCTTACTCCACTCTACATAAGGCTATTAATTTTTTAAATTGTCCCTTTTCTGGAAATCCAGTGCCTACAACTCCATGAACACTTTGGAGTATATAGCTTGTTTCACAATATCCGCTTGCCTGGTGTTACATTGATGAAACATCTGCACATTGAGCTGTTTTTTTTTTTCTTTTTCCAGCCAACTATTTGTCCTTGACTCATGGATACTGATTTGGTTTGCTCTGTAGAGGTCATTCAACCATAGTGACCAATTATTTGGCCCAATATCACGATGAACCGAGAAGGTTCTAAATAACCACTAATCTTGTCATTTCAGGGCACTCGCTTTTCCAATGATAGCCATGTCTTAATATGGTTGGTTGATCATTGTTTTTTTGAGGTTGTTACTTGCCATTCTACCATGTGACTAACCATTGGTGTACTTTATTTCCCATGCATTAGTTTTTCCTAATTCTTTCCTTTCATCCAATATTTAGACTTGTGTGTAAGCATAAAAAATAGACTTTTGTCTTTTATTTGAATATTTTTAATTAAAAGTCATGAGCCTTATTTGCATACTTAGTCTGCTCCTTATATGTAGATGGGAGGATGTATTTCAGAGTAATGACTTACAGAAACTTTTCATGAGAATAAGAACACTGAACCTTTATTTATAAATTGAAAATCCTCCAGTGGCTTTTCAGTCACACTTAGGATAAATCCAAACTCTTTATCATTTTTCTTAAAAGGGTCTAAATGATCTGGCCCCTGTCTTTCTGACTTCATCTCACAGCTTCCCCCTTCTCCCACACACTCCAAATCAGTTATTTTCAATTATTTCAACATGTCAAGCCCATTCCTGCTTCAAGCCATTTGTTGCAGCCTAGTCCTCTGGCAAGAATGTTCTTCACACAACTCTAAGTCCTGAATTTCGGTTCTCAGAGAGGTCTTCCAGGACCTCCCAATATACACTGGATATCTATTCATTCACTCTTTCTCACATCACGCTATGTCAAGCTTCTCTGTAGTATGTATTTTTTTCTTGTTCCTTTGGTTTTGTTTGTTTTATACATTGTGCTGTTTTGCACTAGAATTTAAACTTTACACCTATAGTCCCAGTGTCTAAAATACCCTTAGCACATCTCAGACACAGAGTTAATGAATGTCAAAAAACATTAGTATATATATATACTATCTAGTTCCTTTATTTTTTACATTATAGAAATTTTCAAAATATAGGGTAAAAAGAAAGAATATGTGCTAAACCCCTAAGTACCAGTGAACTAACTTCAAAAATTATCTACAATTCCAGCACTGCTATATAATTAGCACTTTTAAAGTATAGATCTACCTACTATTCTATCATTCATGGAAACTCTTTCTATATTAGCCATAATAATAACCTTCATTTGTTATTTTAATATACCATTAACAGACATCTAATTTAAGCAAAGCATTCTGTTGTCACTATTAAAGTTGAATAAGATCTCTGTCCTTAACTTGAATAAGGGGGATGAAGATATGTACACAGAGAACTAAAATTCTAGGTAGAAGTAAAAAGTGCTCTAGGGGAGGTAAAAAATAATATAGTAGATAAGAGAATACTTTTTTTTTTCAATTGGAAGTACATTGAAGAAGTTTTTTATGAAGCAGTGTGTTGTTGTTTTTTTAGTTAGGTCTTTAAGAATACATGAAAATTTTGTAATCAAATATATAAATAAATAGCATTTTATGTAGAAAAAAATACTAGCAAAAACAATAAAAGCAGAAGAGCAAACATACTTATAGGAAAGAACAAGTTTGGGTCTGGCATATTTTAAATGTATTAAGAGTATGGAAGAAAATACTGCAAAGGTGGGTTGAAAGTAAGACTTTTATATTTATTCAGAAGGAAATTTGGATTTATTCAAGGCTTTTGAGAGGAACTTCGTTTTAAAAGTGCTTTAGGGTGTTAAATATAATGGCAGTGGTAGCATATAAGAATGGAATAGGCTACAAAATAAGGGAGCAAAGGATAATGTCACAATAGAAAATATGGCCATTCTAAAATACGGCTCAAACATTCTTAGACAGAGCTCCTATTTAAAGATCTTTAATTTCCACTGACCTCTCTCACCAGTCAAAAGGAGTTGTTTATTGTCTCCCTAATATGTCGTTTTCATTACAATCTCCAAAGCTTTGCTCTCTGAGCCCACCTGCTTGAACTGTACTCTCTTCTTCTCTCTTATTATCAAAGTCTAAATAATCAAAGCCCAACTTGTCATGTTGTTGTTTTTTGGGGTTGTTTTTTTTGTTTTTTTTTTGTTATTACACCATAATATCTTTTCCCTTTCTGAATTTCCACACCATTTTGTGAATTGATGATGCATTGATAAGTTATACTGTGCCAATCTATATTTCATCTTCCTAACTAAATGATTTTATATAATAAGGACCAAGACTATAATTTAGATTCCTCATGCCTAGCATCGTGAATTGAACCCAGGAGGCATCTGATTTCATAGTGCTGATGACAATGGTGATAATGTTGACATTGATCTTACTTCCTAGTATTTCAAATACTGCTTGTTTATTTCACATAGTTGAAGTTGATCTATTGTTTAAAACAAGGTTTCCCTCTTGTGTGTCATTTTGAAAGTTGTGATTGGTTATTTGAAAATGAATTTTTCCTGTTCTGTAATTCTTTGCCCTTTTGGAAGTTGATAAAAAGTAATGGTATTCTTGTTACCTGGATTACCAGCTACCTGGTTCTGTGAATCTTGGATATTAGAAAAAGGCACTATAATATTTGGACCTAGTTTCTCAAATCTTAACTTTTTTTTACAGAGTCCAAGACTTAAAAAAAATTTCTAATAAACAAATATTAGTTATAATTTTCATTCAAACCAGACTAAGGACAGAGAGTATAAATGGTAGCTATCTCTTAGATTATAAATTAGGGTGAATAATTTAACTACACATGTACCACTTAAATATGTTGTTATGTGCTGAGTCTGGAGCCTACACAGAAATTACCAAGTCCCATCAATATGTTAAGGAAAATAAGGTAGATTGCTAGAGAAACTTGTATTTTGTCAGAGGCTGAGGAAATCCTGACAACCCATAGTGGAGGCTAAAGGTCTAGCTGTGAATGTGTTATTTAAGCTTCCCCTGGGAAACAAAAGTAATTGACCCTGATAAAGTTCATGCTGACCAAAATGTTGGTTTATTTTATATGTGTCATCTTAAAAGTAAAAAACAACAGATATGTTGCTTCTCACATCCCTATTATTTATTTGCTACATAAGAACACACTGCCACAAGACGACCCAGATGTAACTTGACAGGAAATTTTTTTCACCAGTCCCAAGTTGGTCATGAAATTCTGGTGAAAAAAAAAAGTCAGGGTGTGGTCCATTTGCTGTTACACTTTTTTTTTTTCCTACAACAGTCAGCCAGCTACAGGGAGAGAACACAATTCTGTGTTATAGTAAGGAACTTATCTGCACTTCCCTACTTTGCTTTGGATACCTGATAATGAGTTCTCAAAGGGTGGCTAGGAGCCCCAAGGATCTCTGGAATTTTCTCCCATGCTAAGTGTTTACAATCTGACCACGCTTCTGCTTCAGACAGGGAGTGAACATTCACTTGCAATAGTTAATCCAATCCTGAGGTCACTATGATGGTGTCTCCCAGTAGAGGCAGTCCTTCCATTCATTCAGAGTATGTGGTTTCGCAACTGCAGATGCATGGGGGAGGTGGGTTACAAAGACTTTTTTTTCTGCCAAATATGTTTGAATCATTTCCTTTACTATCTATCTGGTGATTCGAATTCCTATGAATAAGCTCAAGCTCAAAAAAGTTTTGATTTAAGTATATATATTGTATTTATTTCAGAGAGGAAAGGAGAGAAAGAGAGAGATGGAAACATTAATGAGAGAGAATCATCAACTGGCTGCATCCTGCATGCCCCCCACTGGGGATCATCCACAACAGGGGCATGTGCCCTCACTGGGAATTGAACTTAGTGGACGCTCAACCACTAAGCCACACTGGCCAGGCTTGAAGTTCAAAATTTTATCTATTATCCTAGAGGAGTAGGAGTAGTAAGTTTGATACCATGTAGGAGGAATCGAGCATATTGTTTTTTTTTAATCCTATGCAAATTAATTTATTTTGAAAATTTCAAAATAGGTCTGAGTCCTTCAAATGTATTGTTTTATTTGTGTTTATCTCTCAGATTCTATTCAATTGAATGATGATGTTCTCAGCTTACATTTGTCAATAATTTGATGATTGCCAACAGAACAGAGAAGTGAGGGTGTTTAGGGACAATTCACTTCTTGACAATGTTGGCAGCCATATTGGGATGAATCTTCATCCCTATCTCAACATATTCAATACAATGAATGTGTTCATAAAACACAGTGCAAAGAAATTGTAGAATTGGCCCTAGCCAGTGTAGCTCAGTGGATATAGTATCGGCCTATGAACCAAAGGGTCCCGGGTTCAATTCAGTCAAGGGCACATACCTCAGTTGCAGACTCCACCCCAGCCTGGGCCCTGGTTAGGGCTCATCCAAGAGGCAACCAATTGATGTGTTTCTCTCACATCAATATTTCTCTGTTTTTCTCTCTCTCTTCCACTCTCTCTAAAAATCAATGGGCCGAAACCGGTTTGGCTCAGTGGCTAGAGCATCGGCCTGCGGACTGAAAGGTCCCAGGTTCGATTCCGGTCAAGGGCATGTGCCTGGGCTGCAGGCACATCCCCAGTAGGAGATGTGCAGGAGGCAGCTGATCGATGTTTCTCTCTCATTGATGTTTCTAACTCTCTATCTCTCTCCCTTCCTCTCTGTAAAAAATCAATAAAATATATTTAAAAAAATAAATAAATAAAAATCAATGGAAAAATATCCTCGGGTGAGTATTAAAGAAATTGTAGAAATGGACGAGTGAGGACAGAGAAGAAAGCAAAGATACGATGGAAGAAAGATTGAAAATATTGTCTTTGCACAATTGATTATCATTGTGAGTGATTTTATATGACACTTTTTTTCAGCAAAAATTCCTTCCCTGGCATGGAAGGAATGGTAGATGGTCACTCACACCGCTCTGAAATAATGAAGGCCTCAGGTCACTAGAGTAAAACACAGGGGCAAGGTCAAGTTTTAAGGCAAATGTAGACCTACCATTTTGATTGATGTTAGCAAATATTACTCCACAGATTATAGGCACAGTTTATTATCATTAAAGCACTGGTTTGGGGTTTTTTTTGTTGTTATTTTTTGTTAATCCTCACCTGAGGATATTTTTTCCATTGATTTTTAGAGAGAGTGGGAGGGAGGGAGAGAGACAGAGAGAGAAACATTGATGTGAGAGAGACATATCGATTTATTGCCTCTCACATGCACCCCATCTGGTATAGGGATCCAGCCTGCAGCACAGGTATGTGCCTTTAACCAGAATTGAACCTGTGACTCTTCAGTCCACAGGCTAACACTCAATCCACTGAGCCAAACTAGCTAGGGCTAAAGCACTGTTAATATGGAGGAAATATGATAGTTCACACTCTTAACTCTTGAAAATGTAACCTCAATTATATTATTGAATCATTCATATGGTAGAGCTTACAACTGGGAGCTTAATGGGCGTTTTTTGGGGGGGTGGGGAAGATGTAATGGTCATTGACAAAAGAGAGACAGAGATTTATGATCACATGGAACCCTGGAAGGATACAGGAAGTGTGAATGCAGAGAAAGGAAAAGAGTAGAACCTGCTAATCAACAGAAGTAATAAGACTGGTTCTAAGACATTTAATCAAATACATCAAAATGTCCTCTCTTTTGAGGATTACTTTCCCCACCATGCCTAGACTTCTGGGGCCCAAAATGGGGGTGGGGTGGAGAGTAGGGGTGCAAGAAACATTGTGTTCAGCAAGAACAAGAGGTTTTCTGTCAGAAGATGGGAAACTTGTTAAACTCCTTTGAGCCCATTTTATGGATCTGAATCCTGGTTTGAAATTGTATAAATTGTCCAGGACTTACACAACTGCTCTGTAGCACTTTGTCAATTACAGAAGCAAGGTAGGATAATCTGCAATGGAGTGTTTTTTCTAACAGAGCTAGAAACAAGGTCTAAGGGACTTTCTTTTGATGAGTGATTACTATAGATCCCATCCTGTAGTTGCTTGATTAAGGGAATGAATGCAGTGAATCCGAATTAAAAATTGAAGGAGTGTCCTGGTGAATGCCTGCTTATATCCAGGGCACTTTTGGTTCATTCAACATTTTAAAACTATATGTGATCCTGTTTACTAAGTTGTTTTTTCCCCAAATTTGCTGCTTCATAGCTTCCTAAGCAGAATGAGTTCCTCTGTAGAGGGGTAGAAACAAAGGATTTAGCCCTGCCCAGTGTGGTTCAGTTGTTTGGGCATCATTCCATGCACTGAAAGGTTGCCAACTCAATTTCCAGTCAGGGCACATGCCTAGTTTGTGGGCTCAGTCTCCAGTAGGGTGTATGCAGGAGGCAGCCACATCCATGTTTCGCTCTCACATCCGTGTTTCTCTCCCTCTCTCTTTAACTAAAAAATAATAAAATAAATTTTTAAAAATCAATAGAAACAAAGGATTAGCTGGGGAGAGCTTTAGGTAGGAGTAAGGGGTTTTATCAAATAACTGGGTAGACATTCTGACAGAGTAATAAAAAGCATATCAGATCTTAGTATAACCTACACTATTGAACAAATGGGAAAACTGGGAGTGAAAGGATGTCATTCCACAACTGAAACAGCTGTTGATGGCAACATCAAGATGAGAACCGATATTTCTTGCCCAACTGTGTGGTGATTGCTGTGGGGAGGGGAGAAGGGAGGTGGATGAGGGTATAGAGGATAGATACTTGACTTGGGGTGGTGAACACATAATACAGTGTACAGATGATGTGTTGTTGAATTGTGCACCTGAAACCTGCATACTTTTGTTAACCAGTATCACCCCAATCAATTGAATACAAAGGAAAAAAATAGTCTTGCCCAGATCTTTTACACAGTAAAGAGAAAAGTTCAAGTGTGACTTAGAGTATTCTGTCTGCCCTACAGAAATCATCATACTCTGTTTGAGGTTGAATAAAATAACATTGCCTTCTCCTTCCAACCAGCTTCATAAAGTGCATAGATTTGCAAATGGTTTGATTTTCAGGCTGGGATGAAAGTAAAGCCTTGAGTTATCTAGTGTGGAAAGAGCAGTTAGCTAAGGAAGGAGAGGCTGAAAAAAATGCTCTCAAACCACTGTTAGGTTGGCCAATCTCCAGCTCAGAATGAAGTGTTCATTTTTCTGAAGAACAGGGATTGCTCACACCCAATTACTTACACCTTGTAGGTAATTTCTTTTTTTTTTCAGACATGAAATCAATCATTGAATGAAACCTTTGTAAGTTAGGGGCATAAACTGTCCAACCTTGTGGCTGTTTGTGATTATAGCTGGCAAAATGAAAGATTGTTCAGTAGATATTAATAGTTAAAACGACAGAGGAAAAGAAAGAAGCAAGTTAATCTCATTTAGGACTTCCAAAATGAGGAAACCAGCTCATGAGGAAGTCCTTGGATCTCACTGGGGATGCCCAGTGCTCTGTTCTATTTGACCCTCAAAGCGCTACCCTCATCGGGAACAGGTGTTGATGAATGGAAGAGAAACACCCAGCACTGCCTGGTATTTCTCTGCTAGAGAGGAAATGAAATTTCTCTTGCTTTAGTTTCCTTTCTGATTTGTTTACCTTTTCTTCCCAGTTAGTGTACAGTACTGCTGAGAATATCTCATGGAGAATAAGGAACAGCAGAACCTGCTGAATATTAGAATAATTGCATTTGTGACAGCCCTTCTGAATAGAAATTTAAAATCGTAGAATCCTGGGAAATATTATCTTAAAGGATTCTTTTAGCTCTTCCATTGTGCCTAATACTTCATAGACCCAAGAGGGAATCACAGAGTTTCCTAAATATTTTGAAAAGTGTGCTTCCAGAGCAGGTGTAAACAAACTACATACAGCCCGAGGTCTAATTATGTCCCTCTGCATATTTCTATGGCCCATTAACTAAAAATAGATTTTATATTTTTTAATTATTGAAAAGTGATTAAAAGAAAAGATAAAATATCAAAATATTTCACTTCAAATTTCAGTGTAAATAAAGTGTTATTAAAAATCTAGCCAAGCTCATTTACTTACATGTTATCTGTGATTCCATGTGTATTATCTGTGGTTCCTTTGCACTACAACAGCAGAGTTGAGTCATAATTGAGGCCATATGACCTGTAAGTCTAAAATATTTACTATCTGGCCCTTTACAGAACAAGCATTGATCCTTGGTGTAGAAGGAACTGAATTGAGTGAGAAGAACGTCTTCTTTTGCCCAATCAAACTTGAGTATTTCTCAGAGGTGTTGACAAAAATCCAGTGTAGTTTATAACCACACATTTCTGGTGAACATGATTGAAGGATACTGAAAACTAGCCTGAATAAATGTACCAGGCTTGGCACACTACACTGAGTCAAATTCACCAGTGGGCTGCCAAATCTCCATGAATGATTGCGCTGAACGGTATGAAATCAGTTTTCGTGGTCAAAGATAATTAAATATTGGCAATTTCTTGTGGTTCATATGATTTTATAAGATGCTCTACAGAGAAAGAAGTCTGTATTAATATCCATCCTCTTCATCAGCTTTCCTCTGTCAGGCTTTGCACCTGATGATTTTGCTTTATTTTCCAACTCTTAACATAACAAATCCTAGAACATGTTGGTTGACAACCTGTAATGAAACAATCAGTTGAAGTTCTTTTTAAACATTGTACATTAGGAATAGTGTTACAAAGAAAGGATGCTAGGACTTGACACTTAAAGTGAAAAGTAAATTCTAAGTTCTTCTACGTTTGGCACAAAGATATATATATATAATTTTAATTCCTGCCTTTGCATTCTACAATTGCTAGTACATTTATGGTCAGAGTATTAAAACTGTGTGGATTCTTACTACTGTGATTAGGTTTCTTTTGTTTTCCTTTTCAGTGAAAGAACAACAAAAATTATATTAAAAATCCAAGACATATGTTTGTTATATATTATATTGAAATCCATACACACATAAATGCTGTGTGTGTATGGATTTCAATAAAGATTGTACTTGTATTGAACCACTTGAAAGAATTCCATAAAATAATTATTATTATAAAACTAGTAGCCCTGCGCACAAATCTGTGTGTGAGTAGCTCGGTGCCACTTGCCTCAGCTGGCCACCCTGCCCGTCACCACTGGTAGCTCTTCACTGCTCATAGCTTGCTGCCACGCCCTCCTGTAGCTCTCCCTGCTCGTAAACCAGTCGTGACATTACAGCGTCCCGGCTAATTTGCATATTCCTCTATTATCATATTAGATGATCAATTAATAAAGTATTCATGTATAGTGGATAAATATTTTCTCATTGTTTTGCAATCTTTTTATTTTTTTCTTTACTCTTCCACTGCTCTGTAAACTTCATGAAGGTAAGGGACATGCCTAACATTAATTAATCATGAATCCTACAAGGCTTAATGTCATTTCTGGGAGTCAGGGCTGCACTCCCTCCACAGGCTCTAGGAGAGAATCCATTCCTGTTTCTTTCAGCTTCTGGTGGCTGTCAGCATCCCTTGGCTTGTGGCTGCATCTTTCTCTGCTCTGTCTTTGTATCATCTTCTACTTTGTGTATTTTGTCCCACATTCCTCTGCCTCTTTCTTATAAGGACACTTGTATAGGCACTTAGAGTTTACCAGATAATTCAGACTGCCTTCTCTCAAGATCTCTAATTTAATCACATATTTTTCCACATAAAGATATAAGGTCATAGTCACAGATTCCAGGGATTAGAAAGTGAATATGTTCTGGGGTGACCATTTATTTTCAGCCATAGTAATGATAACATCATATTGAAGTATATCTTAAAGAACTGCTTTTTGCCCTGGCTTGTGTGGCTCAGTTGGTTGGGAGTCATCTCATGCACCTAGAGGTTGCCAGTTCAATTCCCATGCTTGATTCCTGGTAGGGGCTAAGCAGGAGGCAGTTGATTGATGTTCTGCTCTCATATCGATGTTTCTCTCTCTCCCTCTCCCTTCCTCTCTATCAAAATCAACTTAAAAAAAGAATTGCTTTTAAATTTTCTAAAAATAAGTGAAAGTGAGGCCAAAATACCCTTTACCTTGGAGCTAATTAAGGTTATTTTAATATGAGATAGATAATAGTCTTACCCAAGAGAATTACTTTCCTGAGCTAACTCTGCATTACTGTAAACAGATATGTATGACACTGTGATAAACATCTTCTAAAGATACACATTACCAAAGCCATATTTTCAAAATGAATTATCAAAGAAATTTCTATAAATTTTTCAATGGGTTCTTTTTTTTTTACCCACAAGAAATATTCTCCAGTAAAATCCTTTCATTTGATTAAAAACAGACCCTAATAAAAGTGGGTTAGGATTACAATGATAACCTATATTCAAGAACACGAATAAAAAGTGCTCTTAAAGGGAAACAGTCACATGTGTTCACATTTGATACTGGGAAATAACTGTATAACATTGAGAAGTGATTACTACCAGCTGTAAGCATGTGCACCACACAATAATATCTCATCCGTACAGCCACTTGGAAAATGTCTTTCTTGCTCTGTCTCCCAAGAGTTCCATAAAATATAGCCAAATCTTTTCCCTCTTACTGAATACTGACCTTTTCAGATCCCTAAATATGGAAAGAGACTTTGAATCTTAAAAAAAGACCCAGAGGAAACACAGAGTTAGTTGTTCTTCACCAAGAATAAGATTGGCAGGACCATGTCGCCTTACCCTTTCTTCATATTTTTATGAAACATTTTATATTGTTTTTCCAGTGGCAGGGGCAAGTTTTTTATCTTTATGGCCTAGAAACATCACTGAAACACAAGAAAAACTGTTCTGAATAAAAAGTGTTCAGATCTCAATAAAGCATCATTTATCTATAAACTTACCATTGGGAATGACTTGCAACATCATCCTGACCATCCTTCTTAATATCAAGTATAACAAATTCTGAATCACTTCATCATAATTCCTTTCCAGAAAGGCTGGTGTCTCCATAGGCCTGTCTCACTTTATCCATAGGCAGGTTCTGGGGGGCGGGGGGGGGGCGGTTCTGAAGTGTTAGGAAAAGTAGAGGGGAGAGGGGAGAGAATTTTTGAGATGCTCTTGCTTAACAGGGACACACATGGGTTGTCTTTTTTTTCTCTAATATTTATTACCCCAAAAAGAATTTTGTTTAAAGAAAATATTCCCAGTTTAAACAAGAAAAATGAATATCACGGTCAGTCTTTTTAACAGGCAAGTTAAGAGAAGGAAGGGTCTGAGACACCGCCAGTGTGGACATTGGAGGTTTTCTTTCTTTACCTGATGCAACTAAATGTGAAATAATCAAGGGAACAGAATTTTAGCAAAAGCACTTATTGTGTTCAAAGTGTGAATAGCAGAGACAACTAACTATGCAGCATTTTGTTCCCTGAAACAAAGATAAGCAAGAACTGATTGATTAATTAATAAGTTAGAAGCTGGCAATCTCTTTGCCTAAATATAATTTCTCTCCACCATTCAGGCTGGGACTGGTGTCTCTGTGTGTACAATATCTGTCTTAACACTCAACACATTTCATTTTAATTGGCTGCAATCCCTCCTAATACACACCTCAATATGAATTCTTTGACAGGATATATAACAGGGGTGGGGAACCTTTTTTCCGCCAAAGGCCATTTGGATATTTATAACATCATTCATGGGCCATACAAAATTATCAACTTAAAAATCAGCCTGCTATATTTAAACATTTAATTAACTCATCCCTAATGCCTTGGGACATTCCTGAAGCTGCTGGGAAAAATTCATACCTGGTAAATATATTGATGAGGTTGCGTATCATTTTGATCATATTGTCCCTTAGCTTCTCGGGTCCCTTTTTTTGGGGGGGGGCGGGGAGTTGGGAGGAAGCATTACCTTCTTAGTTTCTTCCTATTTAAAGAAAAAACATATTAAACATTTTTATTTTTCATTATTAAGATACTGTTTGTCCAGTGGCTCCCAAACCTGACTAATATTCACTATTACCTGGGTGAATATTTTTTAAGTATATAGTCCTGTGTTCTATACTCAGATGCTCTAATTTTTTAAAACCCAAAATAATGGTAAAGAGAAGAACACTGAAATCCATTATGAACCTGGCTAGAATATGGGGTTGCCAGAATTCTGATTCCATTGTTCATTGGTTAACATGATATGATCCACATGCTTGGAGACCTTTTGAAAGGAATCAGAAAAGGGGCAGCAAACAGATCAATCACTGATTCAGCCTTCAAAATCCATTTTGTTTTGTTTTGTTTTTTGTTGTGTGTGGTGTGTTTTTTTCCTTTTGGTCTAATGGAATGGTTTAGGAACAAGATTTTTCCATCAAAAGATTATTTCAGAAAATGGAAATTGGCAATTTACCCATTGAAGTCTGGAAGAAACTCAAATGTCTTCATTTCCACTGGGAATGAATTCTGACATCCAGGGGGTAGGGAGTGCTGACAGTACAAAAATAACCACCTGTTGCCGAACAGGAGAGGAAGAAGCCAGGTGGGACACATACCCCACAGAGGAAATTCAAGCAGCCTCTTGGCTTCCTATGGGATAGAAGGGAGGAGGAAAGCTGGCAGCAGGGAGGTTGAAAAAAGGAAATCTGAGCAGTTTTCTTAGCTGTCTTCCATGTGGAAAAGGCAGGATTGGATTGGAGAGACTGTAAAACAGGAAGATTGACAATAAAAGCTTATGTGTCTAAAGCACATTTAAACTATTAGCATGCTACAGAAACACATTATAACTCCTCTAAAATGACAGGTGTCTAAATGGATAAGAAACCAGGAGTTACCTCAGTCACTATCATTCTAGAAAATTAAATATCTAGTAAAATGCTCTCCTGAAAAAAATAGTATTTGCAGGAAAATCAAGTTTTAAACATTGGAAGCATGAGAACAAAGGGAGATGCTACCAAAAATCCAAACTCTTAAAACCTATTAAAATGAAAGGCTTTATCCTTTTTTGACATGTCTAATACCAAACTAGGTAAGAAAGAGTAATATTTGCTTACATTTACTGCCCCCCCTTTTTTTTACCTTCTTTCTTATAAGGTAAAAGGAGAAAATGAAATATACTGAAGTAAATATTTAGGGAGATAAAAAATATGTAAACCAAATACCTGGGTCAATAGTCATCATTTGAATAACTGAAAGTATCCCATCCACTCAGAAATTAACTGAAGATGGGGTGGCATATGGAACGGGCAGCCACCACATGCCATGTCTTGTTATTAAGGGCTTTACCTTTACTTCTCTGTTCAACAAAACAAAGTAGTATTATGCCCACTCTGCAAAATGAGAAACCGACATCAAGAAATATTAAGTAATATTTTTCAAATAGCACTCCTAAGTGATAAGTCTGAGATGTGCTGCTGGGCTCTGTGTCTCTAAAGAGATTCTACACTAATATGTTACTATCAAGAAGTATGAGCTATCCAAGGCAAGAGCATACATTGGAACAGTCTCTTCAACAAATGGTGTTGGGAAAATTAGACAGGTACATGCAAAAAAATGAAACTAGACCACCAACTTACACCATACACAAGAATAAACTCAAAATGGATAAAAGACTTAAATGTAAGACATGAGACCATAAAAGTCCTAGAAGAAACCATAGCCACCAAAATCTCAGACATCTCTCGTAGCAATATGTTTGCTGATACATCTAGGACAATGGAAACTAAGGAGAAAATAAGCAAATGGGACTACATGAAAATGAAAAGCTTCTGCATTGCAAAAGAAACCTCAACAAAATAATAAGAGAGTCCACTGCATGGGAGAACATATTTGCCAGTGATATTTCAGATAAGGGTTTAATCTCAAAAATTTATAGGGAACTCATACAACTTAACAAAAGGAAGACAATTCAATTAAAACATGAGCAAAGGTCCTAAATAGACACTTCTACAAAGTGGACATACAGGAAGCCAACAGACATATGAAAAAAATGCTCAGAGTCACTAACCATCTGAGAGATGCAAATCAAAACAACAAGGTGATATCACCTCACACCTGTCAGAGTGGCTATCATCAACAAATCAAGAAATGACAAGTGTTGGCGAGGTTGTGGAGAAAAGGGAACCCTTGTGCACTGCTGGTGGGAATGCAGACTGGTGCAGCCACTGTGGAGAACAGTATGGAGTTTCCTCAAAAAAATAAAAATGGAACTCCCATTTGACCCAGTGATCCCACTTCTAGGACTATATCCCAAGAAACCAGAAATACCAATCAGAAAGGATATATGCATCCCTATGTTCATAGCAGCACAATTTACAATAGCTAAGATATGAAAATAGCCTAAGTGCCCAACAGCAGATGAATGGATTAAAAATCCATGGTACATTTATACAATGGAATACTACATGACAATTAAAAAAAGAATTCTTACCATTTGCAACAGCATGTTTGGACCTGGAGAATATTATACTGAGCGAAATAAGTCTGTCAGAGAAAGATAAGTATCACATGATCTCACTCATCTATGGAATCTAATGAACCAAATAAACTGATGATCAAGAAAAGACCCAGAGACATAAAAGCATGAACAGACTGTTGAACCTCAGAGGGAAGGCAGGGGAGAGTGTGTGGCAAGAGATCAACCAATGAACTTGTGTGCATATATGCATAACCCATGGATACAGACAATAGGATGGTGGGGGAGGGAGTGGGCTGGAAGAGGTTAATGGTGGAAAAAGGAGGACCTATGTAATACTTTCAACAACAAAGATTTTAAAAAAAAGAAGAAGAAGCATGAGCTATCCAAAGTATAGCCAAGATTCTGTAAAAAATAAAAGTTACAACGAAAAAGAATGTTTCTTAAAAGTTAAATACACATGTCATAAAACTCTGCCAAGCCTTCTCAGAGCATATTGATTAATGGTAGGATAAAATATTAACAAACTAGCTTATTTCATTTCTAAGCCCAAAGCTGATTAATAATAACAGATGAATAGGGTGTTTGGAGGACTGTGGGGGAAAAACAAGGGCACTGGCAAAATAAGAAAAAGTCACCGGTAACTTAACCATGGGCAGACTATCACTTACTTTCTATTGATTGCAAGTGACAGAAAAGTTAAACTCACTTAAGCAAAGAGAACCTACTGGTTTATGACTCTCCTACCTGTGAACCACAGTCTTAGGGACTTAAGGAGTTCAAAAAGAGAGAGAGAGAGAGAGAGAGAGAGAGAGAGAGAGAGAGAGAGAGAGAGAAGAACAGGACTCTGTTTTCCTTCCTCTTCATTTGCTGCTTCTAGGTGGGGAAAAAATATCACATTTTTTAAAATCTCAATAAAAACAAAAAGAAAAAGTATACACTTTGCTCCTACCAGTCCTCCCCAACCCCCAAATAATTATCAGTAATTGTTCTTAACTCTGATGGCCCTGGGCACAGATGTGGAAGAAACACTGTGGTCCAAGGAAAGAAATCTTAAGAGTATAGCAAGATGGATCCCTAGGTAAAATGTACAGACTAAAGTTGTGGAAGGGTGGTTTCTTTAAAAAATTTCAGTGTGTCACAAAAGAAGAAAATAATAATTGATGCTGAGAAACAAATAAAAATAAGAAATACAGATAAAAATAGAAAAATCCACTGAAAAGCATGCAAGCATCAGAACACAAAAGTCTAGCTAAGCTAGTATTATTTACAGCTAAACAGCCTCAAATAATTTAATGCATGGAGTAAATATTACTTCAAGATATTAGGTTCATAGTCTATACTTATAGTCCATTTTTGAGCTTGTCTGGCATGCATTCCTTATTCAAAGCTTAATATCTATAATGGCTATGAACTTTTCATTGAATATCTAATCCTAAATGCTAAAATAATAACAATAACCATATTTTTATAACTAATAAATGGGAGGAAAAGAGAATTAATAGCAGTAGCAAAAAAATTTATTTTTGTGCCAGATGAAATATTGGGTGCCAAAATATGTTAACATTTCAACTTATTAAATATCCATCCATCAGATACTCAATTGAGAATGGCAAACATTATTAAACAAGTCTCTGAATTTTTATGTTCATAGTTAAGTGTCTACTCATCTATGTATATAAAAGCCTAAGCAACCATTACAACCAGAAGACTGGATGACCAGCCGGTAGCTATGATGCACACTGACCACGAGGAGGCAGACACTCAATGCAGGATCTTCTCTCTGGTGGTCAGTGCACTCCCACATCCAACCTCCCATGGTCCCTCCCCTCGGCCAGCCGGCCCCAATCAGCCACGTTGAAGGACCCCACCTGTGCACAAATGTGTGCATCAGGCCTTTAGTTATAGTATATAAAACAAAGGAAGTAGAAATACTTCATAAAGATCTTTTTAGAACTGAAAAACACTTCTTATGCAACTTAATAACAAAGTCTGTTTAGTACGTAATTTATACATTTTCCTTAGTCTTGTCTGAAACTGATTTATGGAAAATAAATGCATTTATTTTTTACATGCATTTAATCCATTTTAAAATTTTAAGTTTAAGTAATCAAAACAAAGGGAAATAGTAACTATAAAGACAAAAACAGCACAAAAGTATTTAAGAATTATATAGAAGGAATTAATAGTATTTAATCTAGCAGCTCTATTAAGGGGAGAGTAGTTAGCAACTCTACTCTTTGTTAAAGTATATGGCAATCTCTTATAATAATTTGAGAGAAGATACCATATTTCCCTAGATTATTCTTGTATGAAGTAAATACTCTTCAACATATTTAATTTTACACAAAAAGAAAAGTCCCAGCCATATTTTTTTTTAAAAATCATTTAAGTCTTAATAGCAAACATGAAAGAAGTAGCTGTTCAAGGTAAGGGTCCATCTTGAAAACGTTCTTTATACTCTTATCACCTTTGGATATTCACCTTATTTGTGTTTCAATGGTGGCATAATGCAGCCGATCAGAAAGATGGTTTGGTTTCTGTACTTCTGGCCACTTTTCATTTTAAATCTCCATTTGTGATGTTGCCTGAAGCTATGTAAAAACAAACAAACAAACAATTTAAAAAAGGATTTTCTCCACTGAATTCCAAGGCCTGAAAAAGTATTCCCGAGTGAGTCTTCCCAGTGCCCATGCTATTTGACTGGGGTTAATCAGGGCATAAGGCTTTCTGCAGGCAGGTCTAACAGGGAAACAGATAGCAGATTACCACTAGACCCAGACATCTGGGGACACTGTTGGCCAATGACTAAATCTGTTGTGTATTTATACACATTTACAATTCATTCCAGTAAATCCCAAAATCTCTTTTATTTTCAGCAACGGAGAGATAACACTCATTCTCTAGATGAAGGAACAATCAAACACAAAGATAGAGTTTTCCTTTCTAGAAATAAAGAATTTGTGGAAATACAGGATAGGAAATGTCTTAGTCTCTCAAAAAATGGGAGAATGCAAAACCCCTAAAACTCAATATAAATATAGCTTATTATTCCCCCAAGAAGTCTTGATCTCCAGTGTATTCCTGTCATCTATGTAGAATTTGTTCATCAAATTGACATTCAAATACATTGTTAGAACTATAATTTATAGACAAAGAAATTGAGTAAGAAGTCAGAATTCCCTAAAATTACTGTGGGCTGTAAATCTAAGCCTTTTGTTTTGGAATGAATAAACTGTATTCATCCAGCTTTAGCAGAATTGATGGGCTTGTTTGTCAATTACAGCTATGTACAAAAACTGGCATTATTTCTTCTACTTGAGCATAATGAGAAATATCATTATTCCCGCCACATGCTTCTCCTATGAGCATGCCCACTGGTCCTTAACTATGCCTTTGCATTTACCAGAATAAAGAAGGAAGTTAATATATATCAAGTACTACTCAAATGCTAAGCACCAGGCTAATATAAAGTGTCCTTTCTAGTATAAAACATTTATTTTTAAGAGGTAATTAATTAGGTAAAGAATTTGAAAAATAGGTATTTTAGAAATTAACTAATGAATGCTCAGGATGAAGAGAAAATAAATATTTCTTTAGTTTGGCATAGCAACAAAAGTTTAAATTACAGAGCTATCTAGGGACAGTAATTTTATAGTGGCATAGGGGAGAAGAGTAATTACCCCATAAAATAGAGATTTTTCAGCATTAACAGACCAAACAATATACAAGAAAAAATTTAGTGTTCCTTCTCCTCTTAGTTACTTTGTCATCAGAGTTATCATCATACTATTCTGTTGGAAGCTACCCATTGTCTTCACTATCAGAAAAGTGTAAACAAGGAGCCTGGAATGCTGGTGAACCTTGAGCTCTGGCAAGGACCAAAGCTATGCACCGATTGTTTAGTTGAGACAATGGTGGCTCAAGCAATTTCCTGACCAAATAGTCTCAAAGTAAATCTTTACTAATATTTACTGACCTTTAAGATAGTCTATCTGTTACCAGAATTGCCTGCCTGAGGGCAATATGTGTATCTAAAATTGAATAAAAGGTTGGCAGGGCCTGGGCACCAGTGAAGTCCTTCTGCTAGAGTTGGACTCTCCGCCTGGCTCCCCATAAATTTCAAATTCATATTTCTTATCTAGTCTCATCATTTGCCTGTGGCCCTTCTCCAGATCCTGAACCCTAAGCCATGCGGGATGTGGTTCTCACACTATTCTGATTATGCATCAGATGAGAAATCAACTGAAAGTCTAAGAATTAGATAATAAAGCCACTGGCCATTTGTGCAATGTACAGTTCCAGTTTAAAGGGTAATGTCACTACAAAGAAACCAGTTGCTGGGACTTTCTTAAACAAATCCTGAAAGAGGGTCTAGTAGTTAACTTTAGTAGCTACATTGAACCAACCAGGCAAAAATAAATAAAAATCCTTCCTATCCTGTATAACAGTGGTTCTCAACCTGGGGTTCGAATGACCCTTTCACATGGGTCGCCTAAGACCATCGGAAAACACATATATAATTACATGTTGTTTTGTGATTAATCACTATGCTTTAATTTTGTTCAATTTGTAACAATGAAATTGGGGGTCACCACAACATGAGGAACTTTAAAGGGTCGGCATTAGGAAGGTTGAGAACCACTGCTATATAATAAAAGCCTAATATGCAAATTGACTGAATAGCGGAACAACCAGTGGAACGACTAGTCACTATGATGCGCACTGACCACCAGGGGACAGATGCTCAACGCAGGAGCTTCCCCCAGCCCGCAGGCCCCAGGCCAGCCAAGGCAGGTGCCAGCAGGGGCTCCCCCGATTGCCCCTCCGGTCGCCCCACAGATCAGCCCTGATTGCTGTCCAGGCCTAGGGATCCTACCCATGCACAAATTTTGTGCACCGGGCCTCTAGTAAAAAAAAATACAAATAAACAACTCTGCTTGATTAGGAGAGTTGTTTATTTGTATCAATAGAATTAAAGTGGAAACAACCCAAAAGTTCATCAAGGCGAATGGATTAACAAGTTGCACTACTCAGCAATGAAAGAAACATACACACAAAATATGGATTGCAAAAATATTATGTTGAGTAAGAGAAGTCACACATCAAGTGTAACATGTATGAATTTATTTATACAAAGTTTTAGAACAGACAGAAAAAAAAACTATAAGATAGAAATCAGAAGAGTTGCTGTCTTCTGGTAGGGTGAGACCTGACAGAAAGGGGCATGAGGGAACTTCCCATGTGAGAGAAAGTCTTTACTTTTCTGTTAATGTGTTTTCACAGTGTAACAAACCATTACAAAGCCTAGTAGCTTAAAGCAACATTCACTTTATTTGCTCAAGATTTTGTCTGTCACCTAGGTAGTTTTTCTCATCTGACAAGCCCAGCTGATCTTACACATCTTTTATAAATACTTTTAAACAAATTATTTATTGTTGAAAGTATTATATATGTCCCCTTTTCCCGCTATTGACCTCTACAAGCCTGCCCCCAACCCCCAGCATAGGCCTTCACCCCCTATTGTCTGTGTCCATTGGTTATGCTTAGATGCATGCAAGTTCATTTGTAGATCTCTGCCATCCCCCCAACCCTCCCTCCCCTGCCTTCCCTCTGAGATTTGACAGTCTGTTTGATTCTTCCATGTCTCTGTATCTATTTTTGTTCATCGGTTTATGTTGTTCATTATATTATGCAAATGAGTGAGCTCATGTGATACTTATCTTTCTCTGACTGGCTCATTTCACTTAACATAATGCTGTCCAGGTCCATTCATACTATTGCAAATGGTAGGAGTTCTTTTCTTTTTTACAGCTGTGTAGTATTTCATTGTTTAGATGCACCATAACTTTTATCCACTCATCCACTGATGGGCACTTAGGCTGTTTCCAAATCTTAGCTATTGTAAATTGTGCTGCTATGAACATAGGGGTGCATATATGCTTTCTGATAGGTGTTTCTAGTTTCTTGGGATATATTCCTAGAAATGGATCACTGTGTCAAATGGGAGTTCCATTTTTAATGTTTTGAGGAAACTCCATATTGTTTTCCACAGCAGAGGCACCAGTCTGCATTCCCACCAGCAGTGCACAAGGGCTCCCTTTTCTCTACAACCTAGCCAACACTTGTCATTTCTTGATTCGTTGATGATATCCATTCTGACAGGTGTGAGGTGGTAGCTTATTGTCATTTTGATTTGCACCTCTGGGATGATTAGTGACTTTGAGCATTTTTTCATATACCTCTTGGCTTCCTGTATGTCCACTTTGGAGAAGTGTCTATTTAGATCCTTTGCCCATTTTTTGATTGGATTGTCTTCCTTTGGTTAAGTTGTATGAGTTCCCTATATATTTTGGAGATTAAACCCTTATTGGAGATAACATTGGCAAATAAGTTCTCCCATGCAGTGGGCTCTCTTGTTATTTTGTTGATGGTTTCTTTTGCTGTGCAGAAGCTTTTTATTTTGATGTAGTCCCATTTGTTTATTTTCTCCTTAGTTTCCATTATCCTAGGAGATGTATCGGTAAACATATCGCTACAAGAGATGTCTAATATTTTGCTGCCCATGGATTCTTCTAATATTTTTTGGTTTCCCATCTTACATTTAAGTTTTTTTTCCATTTTGAGTTTTTTTTTGTGTAAATTTAAAGTTGGTGGTCTAGTTTCATTTTTTTTTTTTTTGCAAATATGATCTGGGTGATTGATCTAGAAGGGCTTCTCTTGTACTAGTATGTATGGTTGTTGGCAGGCTCTGAGCTTAGTTACCCTTGGTTCTCCTTCAGATATCCTCTCATCTTCCAAAAGGCCAGCTCAGACTCATTCACATGGCTGTCTCAGGATTCCAATAATTTGTGGTCATTTTCTTAATGTTTTTTATTGATTTCAGAGAGAGGAAGGGAGAGGGAAAGAGGGACAGAAACATCAATGATGAGATAGAATCATCCATTGGCTGCCTCCTGCAGGCCCCCCTTCTGGGGATCAAACCTGCAACCCGGGCTGTGCCTTGACCAGAAATAAAACTGTGACCTCCTGGTTCATAGGTCAATGCTTAACCATTGAGCAACACTGGCTGGGCTGTGGCCATTTTTAAGTCTTTTCCAATATTAAGTGAAGTGTGACTTATGTAGGTGTATATACATTGTCCAAATGTATACTCAAAAGCAGTGTGTTTTACTGTATGTAATCTATATCTCAAAGTAAAAATACTAAAAAGAAAAAGTACATAAGTGCCTTTGAGGTGAAAGCACCAATCTATCTATATATAAAAGCCTAATATGCAAAGTGTGCCCTTGGGAGTTCGACCGGGAGACCACGAGTTCAATCGCTCACTATGAGGTGCGCTGACCACCAGGGGGTGGCACGGAATGAAGGAAGGCCCCAGCCAGCAGCCTGAAGCCACTAGTGACCCTACCCATGCATGAATTTCATGCACTGGGCCTCTAGTATATTATAATTCCTGCACAGCTACAGTCCCTAGGCCTGGCCTGCGATCAGGGCCATCTTCCCTGGCTGCCTGCAGCCAGCCCTGCCCCCTGCCGCCACCCACCCCCAGTTCCCCATTCGCCATTGGGTGATCAGAGCCTGCCCGCCGGGGAAAGGGACCAAGAAGTTGGCCGTTCCTGCCCGCTCGCCAGCCCCACTCCTATCGCAGGTCGCCCTCTGTGTGTGGGGCAGCTTGTGGGGTGGGGGCCTTGGCCTGGCACCACCCACATCCCCCGTCACCCACGACTGGTGATGGGAGCCTGTCGGGTGGGGAAAGGGACCAAGAGGTGATCAGTGTGCCTCATAGTGACTGGTCAAGAGGTCGTTCTGGTCATTCTGCCATTAGGGTCAATTTGCATAGTACCCTTTTATTATATAGGATGGATTATCAGTTACCATGATTTTTGTAGTAAGAAATAGATTTAAACAGTAAAGAGGACTTGTTTTTAAATGAAAAGATTATAGCTATAGATGTTGTTTGAGCAAGGTTCCAGCTCCATAGTTCTGCAATTACCTCTCCTTTGCTATCCTTCTTATACAAGAATAGATTTTGTTTCTAGATTGGCATTTTTCATTATAGCAAAATGGCAACATCCATCTTAGGCATCACATCTGCACATTGTCCAGAAAAAGATGCAAATTCTCTATCATCAACCAGTAAATGAAAGTCAGGGGTTTCACTATGATTGGACCAACTTAGATCTTAAACCAGACAATATCCCAAATAAGCCTGGGTTACAAGCTCACCTATGATATCCAATCACTGTGATGGGGTGGAGAGGACAATATTAAGATCATGTCAATCATGACCCACCCCTGAAGGTAGGAGTAGATTAACCACATCCTGACCTCATGGCACATACAGAGGGTACAAGAAGTAAGGTAGATGCTGTGGAGGCAATCAAATTACACAAGCAGAATTTTAGGGGAAACAAAGAAGAAAAAATAATTGAGTAACCAAGGGGGGGGAGCACAAAAAAAGGAAGGATTTTTCTGGAGTTGGGTACAGTTCTCAATCAGAAAGTATTGATGGATTTACTTTACTTTTAGTTCCAGGTAAAATAGTTTAATAAGGAACATAGGAAAGATTGACATGGCATGACATTTATTTGTATATTTTGCCACCTAACATACAAGTCCCTGGTTGAGGCTGTCTCCACCCCACTGCACCTGTCCTGCACCTGTTTGTTTCCCTGTTACTATAGAGTTGCTCTGAGGGGAGCACCTGGACTTTAGATTATACCCACTTAGGGACACTAACCTGGTTATCCTCGACCTGTAGATTTTATTACTGCACAATATTTCACACAGACTACTGCTGTGGGGGAATGATCCGGAGACCTGGAAAATTAGGATATGGTTTTGGAAATTTGCCTAGGGGACTGGCAATATCCTCCTCCCA
The DNA here is from genome assembly GCF_000412655.1 of Myotis brandtii. Classification (NCBI taxonomy): domain Eukaryota; kingdom Metazoa; phylum Chordata; class Mammalia; order Chiroptera; family Vespertilionidae; genus Myotis; species Myotis brandtii. The sequence continues at coordinate 3,191,718 of NW_005371843.1, read as the reverse complement.
AACATTTATTTTGATCTTGTGGCTCATTGTGAGGGGAAATATAATAGGCAGGGAGTGCTTTTGGACACCCCCATATTCTCTGGTACACATTTGAACTTCTACCAGTCACAGATCATCTCTTTTGCTTAACTTTCTCCACCTGAGAATTGCAAGTGACAGTAGAAGAAGAAATATACTAAGCTTTAGCAGTCATTTACACTTTGGTGTTGATGAGGGTATGGGTTCTGAGGAAGTAGGGTAGAAGGAGAGGAAGGTGAGAGTTTGAGGACAATGAGAAATCCTGTGTGTTTCCAGAGAATAAGAATCACTAAGAAGGAAAAGTCTCTCTTTTTCTTTCTCTTAAAAGAATTTTATTAAAGCATAGAGCAACATATAGCTTCTAGATCCAGCTGCTAAGGAGATCCTGTTATGCTGTGGTTACTGGCTGGGGTATGGCAGGTGGCTCTGGCTTCCCACCCTTCTGTTCTGCCATGGGAGTAGTTGGCAGTATCTCATCTTTGGATTCCACAAAGCTCACATGTGGTAGGGGCTTCTTAGGGCCAGTCTTACCACTCAGGTCCCAAGGAAGCATGATCTTCACTTTGAGGCTTAACACACCCTGCGGAAGCAGCACATGGTACCCGACAGTGTCAACGTAGTAATTAACAGGGTCCCTACTGGGGATCATCAGACCATCGACAAACTCCATGGATTTAGCCCTATGTCCTCGGAGTTTCTCAGACACCTTATAGCCTTTGACCCCACTCTCCATGATGAACCTCAACACGCCATAGCAGGCTCTCCACACAGCAAGGCCTCCTAGGAGTTTATAACCAGAGACTCTGCCTGGACAATGGCACACAGACCTTTTGGCAGTGTAGACATTTTCAGTATAAAGCTCTACACTGCCCTTGGGGAAGCCAAATGTATTCTGAACCACAGCAGTTAATTCCTATATTTGTGGGCCCTTCTCACCAAGAACATTCTGCATCCTGGTGGCCAAAATAAAAATTTCTGTCCTGGCTGGAGTAACTCAGACTTTAACTTCAGAATAGCCATCTTCAGCTGTTTCCTATTGCTCAGTTCAGCTTTGAAGATCCCATCAGCAACAACCTACCTCTTCTTGGAAATGTTCACCACCACCTTGCCTTTAAGGGAGAAAATCCTGGAAAGTAAAACCATGGTAGCCAAGATAAATGACATCTACGTCATAATGTGCGCAGTCTACACCTGGGCCTTATCTCAGCATGTATAATGTATAATGCAAACTTGCCTTAGGGAGGACAAAGTGACATCAAAGAATCTGGAAAGTGTCCTCAGTATAGAGCCCTACATTCTGCGTGCCATTTGCTGCCTGATAGGAGCGTAGCCAAGTTGTATAGTCTTTTTGAGCCTCCATTTTCTCATTTGAAAATTGGAAATAATAATGCACTTATCTCATAGTGTAACTATGAGAATTAAAGTTTGTGGTATATGAATAAACCAGTGTAAAGTTACTCTAGTATTAGTCACACCCAAGCCACCATTGTCATAGTGGGTGGGGAGGAGGTGAATAAGAGGATAAAAATGAGGGAGAAGTCTTTTTTTTTCTTGTAATTATAGCTTTTGAAGCAGAGAAAAATGTAAAGTATTCCAAAAGCACTTGCTTTCATGTCCAGAAGTACAATAGGTGTGAACAGTGATGCAAAAGACATAGTTCCTGTCTTTATGGGTTTCACAAAGTCACTGTAGAAATAAGACAGGTGCAAAGACACATGAAAAAATAAGCAACGTGGGAAGCAATGTCAAATAAGCAGTGGTTAGAGCAGTGGTCAGAAGGAGCTTAGGGAGGCCAGGTAGGGTTTCATGGAGGAAATTAACTCACACTGTTTCAGAAAAGATGACTAGATACAGAAGAATGTTGTAGGAGAGCGAGGACGGTGCCTTCCCTTGGGTGCCATTAGAGCTGGGTAAGGGTTGACCTACTAGAGGGAACAACAGGTGCTCTCTGGCCTTCCTCCTCTGTGTGCCAGAAGAACACCTGGAAGCTGAGAAAAGCATCCAGGGAAACTGTGAATCCAAGCCCTAAGGGGTATGGCTACACAGGACCATACTGATTATACAGAGGCAGATCAGAGCAGCCACCACTCCCAGGCTAGCTACTGCCTGACCTGGAACTTCCTCTAAGGCTGGAACTTCAAAACACAAGTTTACCATAAACACAAGCATCTTTCTTCTCTTTTCCTTCCTTCCTTCCTTCCTTCCTTCCTTCCTTCCTTCCTTCCTTCCCTCTCTCTCTCTTTCTTCTTTGTTTATTTCTTCTTTATTTCTCCTCCTGGGAATAAAGGATTTGGCATTCTCTGCATTTGATTCCCTTGTCAATACAATGAAGAGGTTGAATGACACTGTCCTATACACACCCTCCCTCACTTTTCTGCCACATTTTAGTTATTTTCCATGTTCTCCTCAGGCTACAGCTGGACATTAAGACAGTCCTTGATAAGTGAAAGTGAAATTGAGAAAAAACAAAAACAAATATTAATAGAACAGGCAAACTCATGCAGAAGGACTTTATGGCTACACTGAGGAAAGTCTGACCACCCTTGTGCAGGAAGGATTCCATGTAGAATAAGCTATCTTTCTATAAATCAGGTGACTGTTTAAAGTGACAGGTCACCTTGAAAGTATACATAAGAAATAAAACAATGTGAAAATAAAACTGATATTAAACTGGATGGGTCGAAGGAACTCAGGTCTTTGAATGTTGTTCTTTACTTGGTAATATCTCCATTTTCTTTCACTGCTCAGAAAAGTTAATGTCTGCCAGGTGCTTTCGCCTTCTCAGAAGAAAAGCGCTTAAAGAAAATATGAGGTGTCACCTTGAGTGTCGAGCTTTGACCTCCAAATCCAGGGAGTATGGGTTTACACTCAGGGAACTGGAAACTCATTTGTTTTGGTTCACAGTTACTTTTTAGTCATCTGATTTGCTGCTCATTTTAATAGTGCAGATCTGAAGGTGAGGCTTATTTTACCCATAATTCAAGGTTTGGTTTTTTCAGTATTAAATGACAATATTTTGACTAACAATTTCAGAGCAAAACAGACTATAGCTTATCATGGGTTCGGTGGGCCTCCCTCTTGGAATTGCTGTGCTCTATCAGAAATCATTTCCTTTCCCAGCCAGAGCAACTCCACTCTTATCAGAGATCTTGATCTTAACCAAACACCCTACAATAAACCAGACAGGCTGAGGTTTGATACCATTACCCTCTGACCTCTGAGGAAGTTCCTCAGAAGGGAGCCGATTATCAGACATTAACAAAACATGGTCATCCAGAGAGGCACAAAGCCAAGACAATAGGAGATAGGTTTATTAACTTCGAAAAAGCAGAACATGTTCTTAATCCTACAGTTTTGGGGAAAGAGAAAATAAATGCAAGGGGCCTTTTGAGAGCCATGGTACTATGGATTAAGTATTACCTCACAGCCACCAAACTCGAATACCCAGCATCCCAATGTCTTCCTCAAGGTCTTAAAAGGCAGGGACTGAACTCTACTTCAAAACAAATATTTTGTTCAAGTATTCATAATGCTTCTTAGTAATATCCAGTTTGTATAATGTGACTAAGCACAAAGAAATTACCCGTGACATGATATACTCAGTGGCTTCCAGGTGAGGAAAAGACATTAAATAAATATATTTAGACTTTCCAGACTAAGACTAAACACATTGCAGGACAACCTAGTGGTTAGAACATTTATTCAGACAAAATATGATTCCCCTATTGCATTTTCAGAATGTCCAATTAAAAGATTTTTTTAAAAAAAAACTTAGAAATTTAGAAAGCTAAGGAAGCAAGGTGGATAAAATGAACTCATTAGTCCACTGTGAGGGTTTTTTTCCAAGTCAGATTTAATATGCAGATATGAAATGCAGAAAGCAGTGAAAATCACAGATAGCAAAATTTGAACTTGGGTGGTATTTATCACTCCCCACAGTAATTATCTCAACTGGAAAAAGCGAAGCATGGACTCGACCAATTTTACTGTGTTTGGATGTTGAGCTTGTTATTTTCTTTCTCTAGTTGCCAAAAAAATGAAGGAAAACCTGAAACCTGAACTAAAAGTTTTGAGAAATAGTGGAAGTTGAGCTTGTTATTTTCTTTCTCTAGTTGCCAAAAAATGAAGGAAAACCTGAACTACAAGTTTTGAGAAATAGTGGGGAAAAGCATTTGCTTTCCTGTCATTCTTTTTCTTAGTCTAATGAATTCCTTTGAGAAAAAAATCATTTTTGTTACTAATGAAAATGTCATAGGTGGCAGATGGGTTGATAGAAGCGCTGTTGTGTCAGCTGCATCTCGCCTAGGTGTGATGAGGTATCCTGTCCAGTGTAGGGCAGGTGTTGGTCATTTTTATTAGGAAAACACACCATAAAGAAAGGAGAAGACTTCAGAATGCTTTAGAAGAATGTGTTCATTACAAGTCTTCAGAAGCCAAGGTAACTGTAGATCTGGGCAAAAAACTGGCTTCTATATAAGGGATCAAAATATTGTGAAACCCTAAGCAAATTCTTGTACACAGCCTGTAAACATTAAGCAACCAATAATATAGGTTGGACCTATATAACCTAACAAAATTAAAAAGGTATAATCCCAATTTACAACCAATCTTTAACCTAGTAGGGAACCACACGTGTTAACAAATAGTCGATACAGCATGGTAAATGTCATGTTACTGACTTGACAAAATTATTATAAAACAAAAGGAGAACAAGAATTAGTTCTGATTGCAAATTCAAATTCCACAAATACACTCCTTATAGAGTGCCAATTCATCATAATAGATGGCGTTCTTTGAGTGTTAATGGCTTTGTAGACTTCAAAAATGTACAATACTATTTATGGAGTTTCTATTTGTGGAAGAGCTAAGCCTCTTTGCTTAAAATCCATGCAACATCTGTGAAAGGAAAACTTTATTTTCCCCATTTTTTACAACTAAGAAAATTCAAACCCAGAGATGTTAAAACTAATCGAATAACTACTACAAAGTAGTATTTGATATGATTCTTGAACTACTTGTGCATAGGTTCAAATTTTCTGCCCTCTTGATCCCATTTCCTGTTTAGACACAAACCCGCTCATAAATTAACTTAAACCAGGATAAAATGTATTTTTGAGAAAAAAAGAAAAGAAGATTTAGAAGGGAATTGTGAGGGCACCCACATAAAGTTAGTAGCTCTCTAATTTTCCAAAGGTGGCTCTTTTTAGGGAGCTTTTTAATGGGAAATATATTTCAGATTATTCCAAATAGTGAACAAAAGCTTTGCTTCGCAAATGATGCTTCATTTTCTTACTGAAAACGCTCAAACCAAATATTGGAAGGGGATTATTTTCCCATCTGGCCACTTTTCCATAAATAGCACAAAAATGAACAACTCCTTTCAAGATTCTCAATTATGTAAGGAATAGAATTTTGGATGCAATTGTCCCTAAAATACAATGAATTGAGCAGAATCCATCAGAGCATCTTGGAGCTAAGGGGAAGGACTGATTTAAGGGAAACTAGATCAGGGATCAGAGAGGTGCCAATGGGGAGAAACCAAGCAGCTCCCAGACTGGTATGGGAGGGGAATAGGATGGGGGATACACATGTAAATTCATAAATTAAATGCCATTAACACCATCTTCCTTACTAACAAAATCAATATAACTAGATAGCTCCCTCTTCCCTTCTAAATATGTCTTCGGAATTAAGGAACTGGAGACCTCTTGGTGCATGGAACAGCACCCAACCGAGCCACACTGGCCGGGGCAAGTAAGTTGCATTTTTAAAATGGAATGCAGAGCCCTTCCTCCATAATCCTGTCCCCAACTCATGCACACAGCAATCAGAGCTGCCCACCACACCTTTCAAAATATGTAAATGCAGTTACATATATTTAATCAAATCATTGGTTTTAGGGAGGAGAGAAGAGAGGGGAAAGAGAAGAAAGTTAAAACTTTTTAAATCTGTTGATTTCTATGGTCTCCCTGAGCAGAGATATTAATACTCCCACAAGTGATTAAATGAGATGATTTCTATAAAATGCTGGTGCCCTGGCCAGGAGCTCAGTTGGTCAGAGCGTCATCCCATATGCCAAGGTTGTGGGTTCGATCCTTGGTCAGGGCACATACAAAAATCAACGTATAAATAAGTGGAACAAATAAACCAACATTTCTCTCTCTCTCTCCTGCTTGCTGTCTCCCTTCCTTTCTCTCTCTAAAATCAATAAATTTTTTTAAAAATAAGAAAAATGACTGGCATGTAATCAAAACTTCACAGATGATAGTAGTCATTGTTGAAATGACTGCTTTTGTAAAATTACTATGATCAGGATTTTTAAAACCATTCAATCATGATTAGCCCCTGGATCTTTTATAAATCTAATTTCTTCAAGTGTGGATTATTTTTCTTTTTGTTCTGGTTCCTACCCCTTAGATTGAAAGTGTATTTCTTAAGATCTTTTTTCTATTTAAAGTGGTCCTTTAAATACATCCTAAATTATCTGTAAAATTTCCATCTTTTCCTATCCAGTCCCTCTTCATATTTCATCTTTGAACAATCACTTTAGTTTATAAAGTTCCCCTTGCACCATTTCCCCTCCCCCACAATACCCTGGCTTTTCCCTCTTTCCTTCTCAGTTTTCCCACGTTGGTTTCCACAGTCACATCAGCACCTTTGACCACTGACAGCTAGCTAATCACTGCCCATTTCTCTGCTGACGGCCAACTGGCCTTTGGGGAACATTATGTCACGGTGACGTTGAGTCCTTTAGATGTTCACAAGTCAATCTGGAAACTCAAATCCTAAATTGAAAACACATTTCAGCAGAAATGAGATGCAGATTTTCCTGTACATGTAGGGCTTGTTGGAAGTATACAAGGTGGTGCCATTGTAGGGAAAAGGGATACCGACAAAGGGAGCCCTGCTTTCAAAGGCCATGACCCAATTCTTCCTTTTGGAGGGTTTCCAATCAATTATTTCCCCCTTTTTCTGCATCTAAGCTGCTTTAGTCTACACCATTTTGGGGTGGAAATAAGGAAAGCTGATAGTCTCTGAAGTATGGACAGAATAAGCCACATTTAAAAAAATGTTTGTATTGCTTTTTTTTTAGAGAGAAAAGGGAGAGAACCATCCATGTGAGAGAAACATCTATCGGCTACCTTCTGTACACTCCCTACAGGGAATGGAGCTGCAATCCAGGCATGTGCCCTGCCCGGGAATTAAGGAACTGGAGACCTCTTGGTGCATGGAACAACACTCAACCGAGCCACACTGGCCGGGGCAAGTAAGCCGCATTTTTAAAATGGAATGCAGAACCCTTCCTCCATAATCCTGTACCCAATCCATACACACAGCAATCAGAGCAGCCCACCACACCTTTTTCTGAGATGCCCCTGAAAATGCTATGCTTTGCAAAGGGCCAATACTTACCACAGGATTTAGAAGAAGTGCAAGCTAATGTTTCCTCTCTCATCCCTTAGATTTAAAATTTATGGGTCCCCTCATCCATGGGGAGGGGTAGGTACTGAAATAGCTTCTCTTTTCATGGTTTATTCTGAATCCCTCTCCTTTTAAGGGCATTTGCTATTTTTGGCTTCTCATCACCATAAGGTTTGCAGAACAGAGAAAAATGTAATTATTGAAATTAAGACATATTTCAAATCCATAATTAAAGTAACAAGTATGAGAGAGTTTATCTCTCCTCCACTGAAACTTCTTTTATTCGCTAGAAATTAATTACTGACTCATATCACACATAGTTTTCCAGTACTCATTGTATCATCTACCATAATTCTCATCTAAAACCAGAGTTGTGCCATGGCTGGTGTGGCTCAGTTGGTTGAACATCATCCCATGCACCGGAAGGTTGCTGGTTCGATTCCTGGTTTGATTCCTGGTCAGGGCACATGCCCCGGTTTCTGACGCAATTCCCTATAGGGGGCATGCAGGAGGCAGCCGATGGATGTTTCTCTAACATCTATGCTTCTATCTCCCTCTCCCTTCCTCCTCTCTCTCTCTAAAAATCAATAAATGATTTAAAAATATTAAAAACAAAACAGAGTTGTTGTGAGGAAAGTTATGATAATAAAATAAATAACTAGGAATTATTCAGCAGCTTTTATGTTCCAGGAATTTTCCTTAATATTCATATCAGTTAGAGTAATGATAACTGCTATTAAAACAAAGAATCTCAGGATTGCTGCAGCTATTCCCGAATAGCTGCAGCAATCCTGAGAAAGAACAAAGTAGGTGGGATCGAGGGAGGGGGGTAAGAGATCAACCGAAGGACTTGTATGCATGCATATGAGCATAACCAATGGACATAAGACACTGGGGGGTAGGGGAAGCCGGGGTATTGTCAAGGGCGGGGAAAAAAAAGGACACATATGTAATACCCTTTGTAATGCTTTAAGCAATAAAAAAAAAAAAGAATCTCTAAAACTCAGTGGTTCAAACAAGATAGAAATTGTTCACTCACATAAGAATCCAAGGCTCTCCTCCAAGAATCTCTAAAACTCAGTGGTTCAAACAAGATAGAACATATTGTTCACTCACATAAGAATCCAAGGCTCTCCTCTTTATGGTCATTTTGAGGCCAAGGATGCCAGCTGTGACAGCATCTTTAAGAAAGCAGAGAAAAAGAATAAATACGGATTCAAAATTTTTTCTTATGCAAGTGAAGAGGAACACAGCTCTGCTTCAGAAATAAAGCAAAGAATGAATTTTTGGTAAACAGCTAGCTGTTTAGATATGCAGTTTAAAGGGGATTTACTCTTTAAGAATAACCTTATAAAGGATTAAAAGATACATACTCCTGCAAACATCTACCATAATAGCTGACATAATGCAAGATGTAATAAACTGAAACAATTATTTGTAGTTTCTTGTTGTTATTGTAATTTACAAACATTGATAAGCTGTGAGCATATTTGATTTGTATTAGATGAAATGAAATGTGTCTGAGATGGAACTCAGAGATTTTTATTGGTGTTATTTTTAATCTTGAAAGTGGAAATAATATGAAATTAAAGTTACAAATAATTATATGCTTTTCAAAAGGCAGAAGGTTGAATTTGGGAGCAGACTATTTCTCCAGTTAGGAGGCAGGACTCAACGCTTAAAAGACCCTTTTAATAATGTCATGTATAATTTTTTAATTAAAACAAACACCTCTTCTATCAAGAAGATATATTCCATGTTTTGTCTAGTGTAACAATGAAAGACATTTGGTGATAGTTGAACTATATCTCTGTAGACTTTTTCCACTTAAGACATACTTTTTTTTTTAATAAATGGAATTACATGGTCCCATGTCAGGATTTATTGGTTTATGTGTGCGTGTGTTTATGTTTGTGTGACTTATCCCTTTTTGTGGCATCACTGAATAACAAGGAAAGTTGCTTATGATTGGTACTGTATGAATGAGTTCACTCTATCCTGTGTTATTTGCATTTCACATATTAAGACAGTAACCAAATCAGCTATTGTCTCAGAGTGGGATTACCCCAAAGAAAGAGACCTCCAGGCAGCAGTGACATCTCTAAAGCACGCACCATAGCCTTGAGTCAGAGACTTTTATCGTCTAAGTGGTCCTGAAGCCTAGAGATTTAGGGCTCTCTTCTCCTGATTTTCCCTTTCACCCTAGAGCAGCGGTTCTCAACCTGTGGGTCAAGACCCCTTTGGCGGTCGAACGACCCTTTCACAGGGGTCGCCTCAGACCATCCTGCATATCAGATATTTACATTATGATTCATAACAGTAGCAACATTACAGTTATGAAGTAGCAAAGAAAATAATTTTATGGTTGGGTCACAACATGAGGAACTGTATTTAAAGGGCCAGAAGGTTGAGAACCACTGCCCTAGCGTGAACTAGCAGCAAAATTTAGTGAAAATCAATACTAAATGGCAAATGAAGATTTTAACAATGACTTAAACTATGTAATAGTTTACTCTTTTCATACATACACACACACACCACAAAACCCCCACAAACTTTCCATATGCTTAGCTAATGAGATCAATTCATTTGTTAGGCAAATATTATTGCACCTGTTATGTGCTAAGGCCCCAGCTGTGTGCTAAGGACACTACAGGATAGATAGATCCTGTGCTAGACCGATGAGGCAGAATTTTAAAAATTAAAATAATAAGTACACAAAAGTAGTTACAACTTTTGATTAGTCCTGGAAAGGAAATAAAAATGATGGTGCTATAAAAAGAGAGAGAGAAGAAATTTAACTTAGAAAGAATGGTTAGAGGAGTTTTATTATTTAATAAATTAAAAAGAGGTTCAGAGGGATTAAGCGCCTGGCCCAAGGTCACACAGGCAGTTAGGGGCAGAGCCAGAACTAGATTCCAGATCCAACCCACAACGCAGAAAAAAGGAAAAGAGAAATAAGTACTTTCATGCATTTGATGATTTGAAAAGCTGCAAGCCTTATACCACCCTTAAAATAGCTGAAAAGGAAACTTCATCCTTTTGTGCTCCGTAATCTTAGACCAAGCGGCCTCTGAATGTGAGATAGGAACAAGAAATCCCTCTGACCATTCTAGGGAATTAGCAGCAGCCAGGCTTGCTGACAAAATAGGTCAGATAGTATCCCAACTGATAGTGACAAATCCATTCATTCCTGCCATTGGCTCTCCCCATGAGCTGACATGTCACCAGCATAATTGTAGAGAGACATTCTCCACCCCCTGCGGCTGCGACACCACAGCCAGTCCCCCTGGGTGTCAGGCAGTTCCTTAGGGAGCAGTTATCAGGCCTCAGGTAATCCACATCTGTTCCCTGGATAAGGCTGAAGAACATCCATCCGCCGCCATTTCAAAAGTCTCCCCAATTGTCCAATGTGGTGTGTGTGTGTTTTTCTCCCTTTAAGATTTTTCTAGATATTTAATGAATGGATTAAGACAGAGTGGCAATAAAAAGAAAGATTTCCGTTTCACCCCCCTTGCTTTAGTGCACACATCCTCCTCTCCAAGCGTCTTTCAATGGAATGCCCACCTGAAATTCTGCCTCTACATACTTTCCAATCCCTGACATAAAGCATCTCCCCGCCTCAATTCCCATCTCAGCCAAGTTTCTGCTGCTTCTCATGACATTATTGAACACTTAGGCGGAAAAAGAGAACAAGGAAGGAAGATGAGAGGAAGGGAGGGAGGGAAGGAGGAAGGAGAAAAAACACTGCTATGCTTAAGCACAGGCTAGTTGTTTCATGATTTTTACCAAACTCATCTGCAGAGCAAATCTTTGAGGCAGATATTATGAGGATGACAATAAAGGCACTGTTTACTGAGCATTTATTATCCAGCACAATTCCACAAAGTGGGTTTTAGTGTCTTCACTTCTAATTTGTGCCAATTAGAAAAAGGTTCCTCCGAGTGGTTGCGTTCCAAGGGCATGTGGTTTAGCAAGTGAGGGATGTCTCGGTGCTAATAAGAAAAAGACACTTCTTCCTCCAAGTGGAAGAAGCTCTTGTGTCAGGGCAATAGGTGTAAAGACCAGAATAGGGACCCGATTTCAGATCCCGTTCGCTGCTGGGCCCATATGCTTGGGCAGCGAGCGCCCTGTACAGCCACACCCAGCAGCTCCACAGGCACACAGATGAGAAGTGACAGAGCTGGAACTTGAGTCTGTGGGATTTGGAGCTTGTGATCTTATCCACCAGCCACCATTTTCTTTTTTAAAATTGATTTTTAGAGAGAGAAGGAGAAACAGAAAGAGAAACATCATGGGCTGCCTCCTGCGTGCCCCGATTTGGAGCTTGTGATCTTATCCACCAGCCACCATTTTATTTTTTAAAATTGATTTTTAGAGAGAGAAGGAGAAAGAGAAACATCATGGGCTGCTTCCTGCGTGCCTCCTACCAGAGATTTAGCATGCAACCTGAGCACGTTCCCTGACCTGCATCGAACCAGCAACTTTTCGGAGCACTGGACAAAGCCCAACCAACCGAGCTATACCAGCCAGGGCCAGCCACCATGGCTTTTGATGTGATCGATTTCCATTATCAAATGCATTTTATAATGCCTGGAGGTCAAGAATCATATCCAGTGGGCCTCAAAATCCCAGAATGTGACTTTGCACCCCAAAGCAAATCCAGACCCACCTATTGCTGATTGTTTGCTACCCTGACAGTGTGAAGGGTAGGACAGCAAACCCCACCTTACCAGTCCCCACGAGGCCAGGGGGATCAGCAGCCAAGCTGGTAGCCAGTTCTCCCTACCTGCTTCCACCTCTTCTCTCTCCCCCACTCCCTGCCACAGGGCCCATGCCCGCTTGTCCTCAGAGTCGGCTGCACCCTGCTAGGACTACAAATCGCACCAACAGCCCCTGACCTGGTCATAGTCCTCTGAAACATGGGCCCCCAGCGTTAACTGATTCTCTCCAAAGTCATCAAATCAAACCTCGCATGAATGAATGCCCAGAATAAATGAGACAAACCATGAAACAGATCCGAGGTTATATGAGCCTCCTTCTCGGAGTTCATTGCCCATTCCCACAGCTCCGACATCCACTCCCCTTGTCTCCCTCGCTTTGGGCACTCATCAGGGCTCCCAGCTTTAGTGTGGAGGTTTCCCTTTGGGGTCAGGGTGAGGGTGGCCAGACTGACTCCACTGACCCAGCAGGCGGAGAAATCCGAGAGAGGCTTTAAAGACACAGCACACAAACACTTTCAAGTCATCATCTTTGCAGCTGAGCCTTTCAGATTGTTTAGTGAAGAAACTTGGAGATCCTCCCGCCCAAGCCCTGCTGTCTCCACATTACAACATGCGGGGGAGAGGGGCAGAGAGGCGGCTCTACATTCCCCTAATGTACTCCTTCCATATCTATTCCCCCTGGAAGTCAACGCCGGGCAACACCATGCTCGTCTACAGCATTCTTACCTTCGGAGAGACTTTTTCCCCCCATTGGTGACTGGTTTTATTTTACCCTTCAGCTCTCTGCACTGGCTTTTCTATTAATAACATAATTAAATAACAATTGCTTTTTTAAAAATAATTTTTTAAAATAACAGACATATCCTCAGCCTGAGATCTAAGGCCGTGTGTGTGTGTGTGTGTAGGAGAAGAGGGTATGGGGAGAGCAGAAGAGAGAAGTCGAATTCAAAATGTGCAGGACTGCACAGAGCTGAGAAATTCTGGGGAGCAAGCCAAGGGACCTTTTTGTTTTCCTTTGTTAGCGCTTCTCCACTAAGTCTGGCTGCCCTCCTGCCCTGGATCTGGGGGGGCGAGGGGAGGGGGAGGGCCTGGGCAGTGCCCTCTGCCACTCACCAGAGAAGCTACATCCGAGTGTGGGGGCGCACATAACTTACGTGCAGTTTGCGGTTCAAAGTTTGCAGACTGGAGATCTGTTTGTTTGGTTTGGGGCTCAGGGTTTTGCACCCCGCCTATCCGCCTCCCCAATCTCCCCCGAGCAGCAGGGTCTGCTTCAGTCCCAGTGACTCAGCAGGCGTCCCCAGCCAGGCCCAGCCTAAACACTGCTCACTTGGCAAAGGGAGGGGGTGTTCCCCAATTGCTCAGGGACCTGGCTGCCCAGAGAGGAACATCCCAGGCCCCCTCCCTTGCTGCCTGGGGAGCAAGCAGCGCACCGAGAACAGCAGCGGGCAGTCGAGTCATCAGGGCTACAAACATGACGTCCCCGCCCGACCCCTACGCCACACACCCCGCCCTCCGACCACAGCTTGAAAGTGAAGAGCAGCCTGCTGGCGGGCCGTCTGTTTTCCCTGGGGTCCCACTCATCACAAACAAGGCCATGTGCGCACAGTACACGGGGACCCCTTCACCCTCCCAGTGACGCAGCTGCAGCTGAGGCGGGTGGGGACAGCAGCTGGAGAGGCCACACAGCAGCACACGCAGGGTCTGGGTGGGGTGGCAGGTGGGTCCCGGGTTTGGAAAGAGGTCCCAGATCACAAACAGTCACTCCCAGGAAAGAGTGCTCTTTGCTGGCTCATTTGTTCAATCCACACACGTTTGCCCCGCACAGGGCTGGGTGCTAGAGAAACCAGTGCTACAAACAGTGAGAGCAGGTGGTAAAGGGTGTTAAACGACGCCTAAGCCAAGGTTTGTATCCTCAGGAAGCTCACAGTCTCGTTGGAAAGCCAAAAATGTAAGAAAAGAATGATGACAGGCAATCAAGATGATGAACCCTTTGCCAGGTAATGTGGCTCAGTGTTGAGCGTGGAACCATGAACCAAGAAGTCCCTGGTTTGATTCCCATCAGGTCACATGCCCGGGGCTGTGGTCTCTAGCCCCAGTAGGGGATGTGGAGGGGGCAGCCAACTAATGTCTCTCTCTCATCAATGTTTCTATCCCTCTCCCTTCCTGTTTCTCTAAAATCAATAAAAACATTTTAAAAAAATAATGATGAACCCTTTGAAAGACGTGTATAAGGCCCCTAATTCAAGTCTCTGCTTTGCAAAAGCACTTGACTTGTGTTCTTCAGCAGCACTGACATCCATGGGATGCTTTTCCCGCTCTCTCCGCCTGGATAATTAGAAATCAGCCTTGCAAAGCCAGGTGAGGCTTGCCCTCCTCCATGCAGTCCTCCTGACCTCCCTCCTCCTCCCTAGGATAGAGAAGGGGCCTCTGCTTCCTGTTTCTTGTTCCTGCCTCCATAGTTGCATGTACATATTGCTCCACATATTTACCCTTTTGCTTCTAACACCTTAGAGCTTCCCCTTAACCTCTGCTTAGCAAAATCTAATTTTAAGCAATCTGTCTACCTCCCTTTAGAGCAGCGGTTCTCAACCTGTGAGTCGCCAACCTGTGGGTCGCGACCCCTTTGGGGGTCCAACGACCCTTTCACAGGGGTCGCCTAAGACCATCGGAAAACACATATATAATTACATATTGTTTTTGTGATTAATCACTATGCTTTAATAATGTTCAATTTGTAACAATGAAAATACATCCTGCATATCAGATATTTACATGATGATTCATAACAGTAGCAAAATTACAGTTATGAAGTAGCAACGAGAATAATTTTATGGTTGGGGGTCACCACAACATGAGGAACTGTATTAAAGGGTCGCGGCATTAGGAAGGTTGAGAACCACTGCTCTAGAGAAACGCAAGGATCTTAGGAAGCTTTAACTCTGATTAGCCTCACTTGTCTTGGTATTATTGTTAGCCAACTCGTTACGCATTGAATTTTTAAACTCCAGAACCAACATGTTTTTCTGATTATTTTGCATGGTCAGTGCTTATTTAGGTGTGTACCCATGATCATAAATGTAGTTCCTCACTATTCCTTCTATCTTTTTCCTTTCCCCTCGGTTTAACTCTCCTTTTCCTGAAGTGCATTTTTCTTCAGCAGTTCTTATTGTTTTTGTTTTTGGTTTTTTTGTTTGTTTGTTTCAGGGTCTACAGTTGGGAGCTCTTCGGTTTTCCAGAGATAAAAATGACTTTATTCACCCTCCACCCCCAAATTAGGATTATGTTTTAGCTGATTATAAAATACTAGGTTGTCCTTTTTGTACCAACATTTTGAAAATAGCATTGCATTCTCCCATTGCCTTCTGGCTTCTCTTCTTATTGAGAATTATGTTCTCAGCCCAACTTTTGTTCCTTTGCAGACACTCTGTCTTTTCGTTCTGGTGGCTTTGAAAATCTCTGTGTTGGGTGCTCTATAGTTTTATCAAAAAAATGTGTCAGAAAGGAGACATATGCACTACTATTTGTAATACTTTAAACAATAAAATTTTTAAAAAATGTGTCAGTATGGGTTTATATTTATAAACTCAATGCATATTTTCTGAAGCTGAGGACTCACAATTCTAGAAAACTCTCACCCACAGTCTCTCCAAACATTTCTTTCCTCTCCCACACATTTACCAGATTCCTCCCCAAACTCTCTCCATGCTTTTTAAATAGTACACACAATACACACACACACACACACACACCCTTCTCATTCTAGCTTCCATAGTTCTAACCTGTGCTTTCATATTTCCCATCTCATTATCTCTCTTTGATGTGCCTGGAAAATGTCATTTCTATCTATCAGTTTACCAATGCTCTGTTCAGCAGAGCCTATTCTGCTGTTTAATTAACTTATAATCAATATAATTAGGTTCAGTTGTCTATAATAGCAAACACCCAAAAAAGTGGCTTACTAATATAAGCCTATTGTTTCTCCCACATTATACCAATATAGCCCTGTCCAGTGTGGCCCGGTTGGTTAGGTGTTGTCCCATGCACCAAAAGGTTGCCTGTTCAATTCCAAGTCAGAGCACATGCTGGGGTTTAGGGATTGATTGCCAGTAGGGGGTGTACAGGAAGCAGCGAAAAGATATTATGCATATGCATATATATATATATATATCCCCTTCCTCTCTCTCTAAAAATTAATAAAAAATATTTTTTTAAAAAGATGCCCATATATATACATTCTAGGGCTATTAGAGCAGTTTTTTGAAGTTGTAGTGATCTTTAGCATTTAGCATCCATTCTGATGGTCACAGCATGGTTCCTGGACTCATAGGCAACAAGATCTGCTTATATTCAATGGCCAAAACTTAATCACAAGTCCACACCTACATAGGAGGCTGGTAATGATTTTGTTCTGCTTTTGTTTATTTGTTTATCTTTTTGTATGTTTATGTTTGTTATGGATAGGCCATTCCCCCAGGATTCTATTAGGAAGAAGAGAGAATATAAGTGGAGGGAGAGATTATAAGTTTCTGTCACACCATTAATTCAATATGTATGTCAACAATCTTTTTTCATCTAGAAATCTCATTTGACTCTGTTTCAAAATCTGCCTGATTTGTTTTAGAGAGTTTTCTTTTTTAATTTTCCTTTTTATATTTCAACACAATGACTAGAAATCGAGGGCTCCTTTGAAGTTGATGTATTTGTCTATGTTGAGCTTTTGAAATTCATATCCTAAACATGCAAACCCCTATAAAAGTAATTCTTTGCTCTAAACAGAGCCTTAAGTTCTCATTATTGTCCTCAGTCTCCAAAGAACTCCATCCAGTTAGACCAGTCCTCTGCTAGGCTACAATTCCAAGTTTGAAGAGCCTTGGAAGCTCATTCTTGCCACATTCTCTATTCCTTTTATCCCTCTTCTCTGCCTTTTGGGCCAACATCTGATTATAAAGTTGGACTGTGTCTTTACTTTGGCTATAAAGCTGACACTATTCTTTGGAATTTAAGTAAATTATAATAGTGCATGTCTTTTCTTTCTCTCTCTCTCTCTCTCTCTCTCTCTCTCTCATTTGTAGTACAACCTTGGCATTTAACCCAGAGAATTCTGCCTGAGTTTTTCCCTTTAATGGTCATATAATAATGAATTGGAAGAACTATTGTTCAAATCCAGAAGGATAATTTCTCTCCAGAACCTAATTTCTTAACTAACACAACATTTGTCTATCCTTCCCTCCATTGTTGTTGTTTTTTTATAACATGAATATCCTTGTTTACTTATGCTTGATCCTCAGTTTTCTTTCTTTGGCCTCAAGTATTAGCCTTTGACAAGGAGGAAAAAATTCTCTAAATGGCTTATGAAGGTATATACTTGTTGTTTTTTAATATATTTTTATTGATCTCAGAGAGAAAGGGAGAGGAGGAGAGAGAGAGAGAGAAACATCAATGATGAGAGAAAATCATTGATCGGCTGCCTCCTGCACATCTCCTACTGGGGATCGAGCCCACAACCCAGGCATGTGCCCCCGACCAGAATCAACCCCGGTCCCTTCAGTCTGCAGGCCGACGCTCTATCCACTGAGCCAAACCAGCTAGGGCATATACTCGGTTTTTTTTAAAGACACTGGTGTCTTTCTATATTTTCCCCTATGGTTTCTTATCTAATGGCAGATTATTACTTTTTTGTTAAAAACTGCTGGAAAACTTCTTGGCAAGTTTCACTTTTAAGCAAAATGTTCCAATCAACTTACAAACACCAATAAATATTCAATTTATAATGGGAATGATGAACTCATCACTAGATCTTGCTGTATGAATAAAGGACCCTGGATAATACTACTTTTAAAAGTCCATAAGCCATTTTGATTGGATAACCATTAATCCTATCTTTTTGGTTTCTCACTTGCCAGAACACAGCCTATAAAACGTACTTTTAGAGCCAAGAGGGAAGAAGCTTTTTGACAAAATGTCCCATTGAGGGTATAGAAGAACTTTAAGCCTTGAAAGGAAAAGATTATCAGATTTCAGAGGAGAGAAGAGAGAATGTCGGAGAATGAAGTGATTTGCCCAGTACTGAATGACAGCACCATGGCAGAGCTACCTGCAAGGTCTGGAGGCCAGGTGGCCTGAGTCCAAGCCCATCTTCTTTCCATCTCACCCTGTTTGTAACCTCATTGCTTGTGACAGGTGTTTTTAGCCTGTATATAAAGGATTTGTGGGATCTGTGCTACATTTCTTCTTGAGTAAAGAGTGATTCATAGTGTTGACAAATAGCTCTAGGAAAGCAGTGGCCCTGCCTTTTGATTACTTGTGACTTACACTTTATTAATAAATTGGCCTCATCATTTATTCACCTATTTATGCAATCAGTAATAATACTTCACAAACTAAGAACATAAATGCAGTTACAGTTCTTTTAATTCTTTCTCTTTTTTTGGCAGGAAGAAGTCCTGATCTTCTACCTGAGGCTTTACATGGATTTCCCAAAGAACTCTAAGGACTTGGAGCATCCAAATAAGGTATTAAGCAAGTTTCTACACTCATGCAGAGCCAGAGATATAATCTCACCTGCCCACAGCTGCCAATGATTCTTAATATTATATGAAGTTGAGATTGAAAATTGGTTGAATCATCAAAACAACAATGAGGTACCATCTCACACCTGTCAGAATGGCTATCATCAACAAATCAACAAACGACAAGTTCTGGCGAGGATGTGGAGAAAAAGGAACTGTCGTGCACTGCTGGTGGGAATGCAGCCACTGTAGAAAACAGTATGGAGTTGCTTCAAAAAATTAAAAATGGAAATTTCATTTGACCCAGTAATTCCACTTCTAGGACTATATCCCAAGAAACCAGAAACACCAATCAGAAAGAATATATGCACCCCTATGTTCATAGCAGTACAATTTACAATAGCTAAGATTTGGAATCAGCCTAAGTGCCCATCAGCAGATGAGTGGATTAAAAAATTGGCACATCTACGCAATGGAATACTATGCCGAAATAAAAAGGAAGGAACTCCTACCATTTGCAACAGCATGGATGGACCTGGAGAGCATTATGCTAAGCAAAATAAGCCAGTCAGAGAAAGATAAATATCACATGATCTCACTCATATGTGGGATATAATGATCAAAATAAACTGATGAACAAAAATAGATCCAGAGACAAGCTAACACTAAACAGACTGTCCAACCTCAGAGAGAAGGCAGGGGAGGGAAGAGGGGTTAGAGATCAACCAAAGAACTTATATGCATGCATATTAGCATAACCAATGGACACAGACACTGGGGCAGTGGGGGCTTGCCCTCGGGGGTGGGAGTGGCAGGGGGAGGGTCAATCAGGGAAAAAGGCGACACATGTAAAACTTTAAGTTTAAACAATAAAAAAAAAATTGGTTGAGTAATCACACAGAGGGGATCACCTGCTAATCCAGATTCCTGAACTGACCTTTGTCTTTATAGAAAGATTCCACTAATTCAATTCCAAACCCATCTTGGGATACTCTGGGCATGTGTTTGCAAGGTTGCAGCTTTTTGTGTTCAAATTCACAGCGCCTACAAATGAGCCAAATTTATTCATTCATTCCACAAATATTTACCATGTGCCTGCTAAATGTGGAGTGTCTACCTTGTTCCAGGTACTATGTTTGGCTCTGAAGGTACAAAGATCAACAACCCAGACAAGGTCTCTGCCCTTCAGGTGTTAATATTTAAATCTTTAAAACCCAATCCCATCTACCAGCCCATGGACCTAAAATTATGACCCCTTCCCTCACTCTCCACCCGGGATTCATAGATAGCTTCCAAAGCTTATCTCTTTAAAGTAGTGGTAAGAAACCTTTTTCCTGCCAAGGGCCATTTGGGTACTGATAACATCTTTCAAGGGCCATACAAAATTATCAACTTAAAAGTTAGCCTGGGGGGGTGAGGGCATGAGCGGGGGGATAGGGGGTAACATGGGGATAAGGACACATATATAATATCTTAATAAAAATATATATTTTAAAAAGTTAGCCTGCTATATCTGGTCAAACATTTAATTAGCTCACCCCTAATGCCTTGGCAGGTCCAGACCAAATGATTTCATGGGCCTTACATGGGACATGGGCCGGCCATTCCCCACCCCTACTTTAAAATACCAAAATTTAGACAATCTGATTGCTCCTCTTTTCATTTTTACCTGGATAGTGGTCTGTTTGCCCACCCTTCTAATGGAAGCTATTCTCAAAGATTTCAGGAGGCTTTAGTACCTAATCCCATCCCACTCACTATTACACACACAAACACTGACAGTCCTGGGAAAGGTGACCTTCAGTGATAACAAAATGCACCCAAGAGAGCCTGCCATCTATGGTAAAAGAGACCAAAGCTAGTCCTGCCAATATTTCTGAAGTAGAGGGTAGAGTTGGGTAGATGCTACCTCCCATCAGTAATTCAAAGGGAATTTTCTGGCATCTTACTTTCTAAAGAATATCCTATATAATAAAAGCCTAATATGCAAATCAACTGAAATGGGGAACAGCCG
Source organism: Myotis brandtii (assembly GCF_000412655.1). Classification (NCBI taxonomy): domain Eukaryota; kingdom Metazoa; phylum Chordata; class Mammalia; order Chiroptera; family Vespertilionidae; genus Myotis; species Myotis brandtii. The sequence continues at coordinate 3,171,031 of NW_005371843.1, read as the reverse complement.
GTGGAATGACCAGTCACTTTCTCATGCACTGACCACCAGGGGGCAGACACCCAATATAGGAGCTGCTCCCAGTCCGCAGGCCCCAGGCCTGCCAAGGTGGATGCCAGCAGACCCCACCCCCAAGATCTCCTCGCTGGCCAGGCCTAGGGACCATACCCGTGCACAAATTTCATGCATCGGGCCTCTAGTATAAATATAATCTCTGGTAAGCAAGCACATAAATCACTACACTTTTCAAATTTGAAAATGGTCAACTCGCCGAACCGGTTTGGCTCAGTGGATAGAGCGTCGGCCTGCGGACTGAAGGGTCCCAGGTTCGATTCCGGTCAAGGGCATGTACCTGGGTTGCGGGCACATCCCCAGTAGGGGGCGTGCAGGAGGCAGCTGATCGATCTCTCTCATCCATGTTTCTAACTCTCTGTCCCTCTCCCTTCTTCTCTATAAAAAAATCAATAAAATATTTAATAAAAAAAAAAAAAAGAAAATGGTCAACTCTTCCAATGCTTTCCAAGTTGCTTTTCAGAGTAAAAGTAATATGTAAATGGTTAGAGATAAATTAGATAGAGAAGCTGACTATAGAGGACAGAACTCTTAGTTGGGGAAGAACCCATGTTCCTGAAACCCACTCTGCATTAACGGCGTGGCTTCTTCTAATTCACCTTCCATCATGTGAGAGGGCCTCATTGAATCAGTGGAAGGCCCAAAAAGCAAAGACTGAGGTTTCCCAAAGAAGGAATTCTGTCTCTAGACTGCAGCATAGAAATTCTGGCTGAGTTTCTAGCCTACTGGCCCGCCCTATAAACTTCACACTTGCCAGCCTCCACAATTGCATAAGCTAATTCCTTAATCAACCAGTCTCTCTCAATAGATATAGAGACAGACATACAGACAGTCATAATTGGTTCTGTTTCTCTGAAGAATCCTGACTAATACAAAAAGACAGCCAGGTACTTATGGGGAGTAAAATTATTCTCTATTAAAAAATAGGATGAGCCTTGCCAGTGTGGCTCGGTTGGTTGGGCATCATCCCATGCACCAAAATGTTGCTGGCTCAATTCTCGGTCAGGGCACATGCCCAAGTTGCAGGCTCAGTCCGCAGTAGGAGGTATGCAGGAGTCAGCGAATTGATGTTGCACTCTCATATTGATGTTTCTCTCACTCTCCCTCTCCTTTCCTCTATCTCTAAAAATCAATAAACTATTCTTTAAAAAAATAATTATTTTTTTAAAAGGATGAGAAGAATTGGATTTCCAAAAGAATCTTAGGGAAGGAGACCCTAGCTAAGAGGAAAATGAGGAATCTTATATAAAGGAAGGAGCTCAGCCATCAAAAAGGAGTTTGGAGTTTATGGAGAAAGATGGTATGTGAAAATACTCCATAGGCGGCAGAATTGAAGCACTGTTAAGGAAAGAGATACCCCGAAGTTAAGTGTTCGGTTTCTTGCCATGGGGGATGTGACTTAATCCTCTTCATGGCCCTAAACCTTCAGTAATAAATGCTACTCCCCCAGATTACTTTATAGAAGCTGTTGTTGGGAAGAGTAATAGAAAACAGACTATATTTTATACCTGTGCTGGCGCTGTGCAGACCAGGTACAGACAGCTCTCACGGAAAAGACTTGTCTAGATCAGGGTTTCTCAGCCTCAGAGCTATTGACATTTTAGACTGGGTAATTCTTGGATGCAGGAACTTTCCTGTGTATTGTTAGACATTGAGCGCATCCCTGGCCTTCTTACACTAGATTCCAGTATCCTCCCTCCCCTAAACCTTGACAACCAAAACGGTCTCCAAACATTGCCAAAGGTCCCCTGAAGAGAGGAGGCCACCCCTAGTTGAGAAACACTACTTTAAAGTGTACATTGAAAGAGCATCACAAAAAGAGAGCTCTTTCTCCAGGACAAACCAACCGTGGCCAACCAAAGGAAGGGCCTAAAATGCAAACTGCTCCTCACTTTGGAGAGAAATATTTTCTTGACTCCTCTTGTACATAGAGTCAAATTCTTTAGACTCCACAAAAAAAAAATTAGCGAGTTTTGCCAACATTTATAAATCACTACTTCATATGCCACAGTGGAAGGAGAAATGGGCCTATTATTTTATTTCTGACATCCTAGCATTCACCAGGCCAACATAATAAAAATGATAAAGATAAAATGATAGATGATAGATAGATAGATAGATAGATAGATAGATAGATAGAAAGAATCATTGGCTTAATTATAATACTGCTGAAGTTAGGGGATGGTGGTAGCAAATTAATCAAGTGGAAAGTATATCAGACAAAGTTTTTGTACTAGCTCAGACTAACTATAATATTGGCCAAATAATTTCATTTCTGGTGACTCTATTTTATCACCTAAAAACTAAGGAGTTTGGACTTAGATGAACACAGAAATCTCTTGTTCGCTGAGGGTTCAGCACCATCCAAATCTGGGTGGGGCAAAAAGAAAACATTTCCTAGATGTAGAGAAAGGATATCCCTGAGAAAAACCTGTTTCCAGCTTTTTGCCTGACTTGGATGTTGAGAAACTTCTGCCAGAAACAGAAAGTCCACAAATGCAGAGGGGCAAGGAGGTGAAGATGTTTGCAATCTTCAAGGTTACTGCCTCGGCATAGCAATTCCTCTGTGTGGAAAACCATGTGAATTCTGTGATAATCATTTGTGAAAGAAAGAAAATTGTGTTGTGTTTCAGGGTAGAGTGAAAGGTTTTTAGCTCAGTAACATAAAAATCACTATTAGAGTGGGAAAAATATGAATCCCAAAGCAACTGTTAAAACAAATGATTCCTCCATAAATTTATTTTGATGGTTATACCTTATGTTCCATCTCTTGCCAAAGTGTCAGCAGCCAGATATGCAGACAAACATGAGTTTGAAACTGTTTTACCCCACCTACGAGGGAAATTAAGCAACAGACTACACTGAAACTCCAATGGAACCAATGCGGAACCCTCCTCTGTGATGTCATGGTTCTCTTCTCACCAGAGAATAATCTCAAATTCCTCAACAACGCCCCATGTTTCTACAACTTTGGATGAGTTTTCTGTATAAAAAAGTGTGTTTTCCTTCCCATACGTAATCTTTGTATCACTACTCATAGGGGCCCCTCCCTGCCCTTGAAATCAGATTCCCTCCCTCTTCTCACTTCCACAGGTACAAGATGGCAGAAGAGGCCCCAGATAACCTACAGAAAGGAAGCCAGTTGATGTTCTAAATGGAAAGGACATCATCATCATAAATCTACAAATAAACCATAAAATTAGAAAAATGCAGATAACCTAATGAGACCCCCAGCCAGAAGAGAATCTCCCATAAAAAGGAAAGATTCTAAGATATCCCAACTTATTTGGGAAGTAATTGTGTGGCAGGTGCTATCTTCATTCTGTTGAGAGCAAGGAACAAGGGGTCAGGAGATAAAAGGCTTAGAATCTGGGCTCTCTGGTTCCTAGGTAACTGTCACCCAGCCAGGACCTTTGTCCATTTGCCTGTGCAGCTGCCTCTTCTGTGCCTCTCTGTGGGCACAAGCCAATGGATATTCCCATACTCCTGTTGCCAAGGCTCATAGGAGGAGAGAGAGTATTTGTCTAATCAACTGTCTTCTGAATGTAGAATGTGTGTCCTTTGGTCAGAAAGAGAGGAAGATGGATCAAGAAAGACACATTAGAGAAAAGTGGGTAAAAATAGTGGCAAGAATCTTATAGAATTTACAGTCTACATGCTTTCACATGTGTATTCTCACTTGCCATGATAGCTCTGTATTTTTTAATATGCAGTGTTTCTACAGAGGAAAAATTAGTACGCAGAGAATGAGGTGAAGGCCTGTGAAGAGGACGGGGGGGATATAATAGTGTCAACACTATTAAATTTAAATCTTTTAATTTTAATAAATGCTTTTTATCGATTAAAAAAAATTAAGACTCAGAGAGAATAAATACTTTGTCCAAGATTGAGTAGAACATCAAACACAAAACCTTGACTCTAGAGCCTTGCTTTTTTTTCTCCTTAGTTCCAGGAATACAGGGACATCTATTTTATTTGGGAATCAATTCCTTCATTGGGTGTTTAATTGTCTGTTTTCTTAAATGCACAGTCACCCAGTTTTATGCATTCTATAATAAGTCCTCTCTTTCTTAATCAATTTTGACTCTACCATTGGAGAACTACTAATTGTTGATCCTGCCCCTCCCACCTCCCGCCTTGCTAGCAGAGCCCTGATGAAGTGATGGTAGGGAGGTGCACAGTCCTGATGAAGACTTGGGAAGGTATTGACCCCTATGTCAATGGAGTGATGTGTAAATATAAGTATCACTTCCAATTAGTTGAGTATGATTTGAGAGTCCAATTCCCCAAGTTGAATTATCTCTCACTTGTCTATCAACCATGCCCTGAAATAGCAAGACTTTGGCAAGAGGGCAGATAACCTAATGAGATCCCCAAGCAGAAAAGAATATCCCATAAAAGGAAAGATTCTAAGATTTCAAACACAAAAAGTGGCATTAGTGGTCCCTATCTCTCACAAAGATGTTTAAGAAGTAACACTTCCCAAAGTCTCCAATGACTGAGATTTCCATCTCATGTCACAATTTTACAATAATTATGTGGTAGTTCTATATCTTATCCACCCCACCATGGACACAATGATATATTTTGGGAACAAATCTCCCTAGGACTGGGTTCATAATGTCCATATAGCCCTGATAGCCATCTGCCTGCTTGGGCTTCTGCTGGTTGCCAGTTATCAGCTTATTTGCCAATTATTTTGTCAAATAAGAAAAGAAGTTGCTACTATTTATTGGACACATAAGTGCCCAGTACTGTGCTAAGCATCTTACCTATATTACTTGTGTTACTTCTTAAACATCTTTGTGAGAAATAGGGACCACTAATGACACTTAAACATGGACCAGCAGAATACTTCTTCCACTATGTGTGAAAGCAAAGAGGTATTTGTTCAGCCCCTTCAGGTGGCTCAGATGGTCTGACATCGTCCTCTACACCAAAAAAGTTGCATGTGGGTTCAATTTCTGATCAGGGTGCATACATAGCTTGTGGGTTTGATCCCCAGTCAAGACGCAAACAGAAGGCAACCGAATGATGTTTCTCTCTCACAGGTCTCTCAGCCCCTCCCCTCTCTTTCTCTAAAAAAAAAGGCAATAAAAACATATCCTCAGATGAGGTTTAAAAAAAGAGAGATTTATTTACCATTGCACCAAAAAAAATTAAGATACCTAGGAATAAACTTAACGAAGGAGGTAAAAGGGTAAAAGACCTGTACTCAGAAAACTACAGGACATTGAAAAAAGAGATAGAGGAAGACATAAACAAACGGAAGAACATACCATGTCCATGGATTGGTAGAATCAATATCATTAAAATGTCCATACCACCCAAAGCAATCTACAGATTCAATGCAATCCCCACTAAAATACCAATGGCATATTTCAAAGATCTAGAACAAACTCTCCAAAAATTCATCTGGAATAAAAAAAGACCCCAAATAACCACAGCAATAATCGACCCAAGCCATTATGCTCAATTAATATTTGACAAAGGAGGCAAGAGCATACAATGGAGTCAAGACAGTCTCTTCAATAAATGGTGCTGGGAAATTTGGTCAGATACATGCAAAAAAAAATGAAACTAAATCACCAACTTACACCATACACAAAAGCAAACCCAAAATGGCTAAAGGACTTAAATGTAAGACGGGAAACCATAAAAATCCTACAAGACTCCATAGGCAGCAAAATAGCAGTCATATGTCATAGCAATATCTTTACAGACACAGCTCCTAGGGCAGGGGTTGGCAACCCCTGGCACACGTGCCAAACATGGCACGCCGGTAACTTTTGCTGGCATGCGAAACCCTCTCTTATAATCTTCCATTTACAATTTTTTTCTTAATATCAACTTTTTTATTTTTCAGATAAATTCAGTGTAGGTACATCTTAGATAAATAAATAATTTTACATAACAAGTTATCTTAAAGACCATAGACATGGATTGACGAGAGAGGGGAAGAGCAATTTCTATGCCTCTGCCTTAACTCTCCCTGCCTTCCTAGATCCGACCAGTGTTTTGGTTTCATCCACATACGCTTGTGAATCTTTGTTCTCAGTGATGAATTTTGTTAAGTCTCGTAAATGGAGTAGCCTGACGGATGAAAGTAGTAGCTCGTGCATATCTCTGAAGGTCACGAAATATAAACCTGATGTAAAATCTCTGTCATCAGTGATGCAGCAGCAAAAGTCCCACTGATAACAAAAGAAACCATCAACAAAACAACAAGAAAGCCCACTGCATGGGAGAACATATTTGCCAATGATATTTCCGATAAGGGTTTAATCTCCAAAGTTTACAGAGAACTCATACAATTTAACAAAAGGAAGACAAATGATCCAATCAAAAAATGGGCAAAAAATCTAAATAGACACTTTTCGAAAGAGGACATTCAGAAGGTCGAGAGACATATGAAAACATGCTCAGTCACTTCATCTGAGAGATGTGAATCAAAACAATCACGAGGTACCATCTCACACCTATCAGAATGGCTATCATCAACAAATCAACAAATGACAAGTGCTGGCGAGGATGTAGAGAAAAAGGAAACCTAGTGCACTGCTGGTGGGAATGCAGAC
>NW_005371843.1:3145418-3164097 GCF_000412655.1 Myotis brandtii | reverse complement strand
GATATAATGATCAACATAATTTGATGAACAAGAATAGATCCAGAGACAAATGGCAGGGGAGGGGGGGGCAGGTTAGAGAGCAACCAAAGGACTTGTATGCATGCCTATTAGCATAACCAATGGATAGAGACACTGGGGTGGTGGGGGCTTGCCTGGGTTGGGAATGGCTGGGGGTGAGGGTCAATTGGAGAAAAAGGAGACTTATGTAAAACTTTAGACAATAAAAAAGAGAGAGAGATTTGTTCAAAACAGCTTGGCAATGATGTTTTATATAAAGGAAAATAAAGGTCTGTGTGTTTAAATACTTATAATACGTTTATAAAAACAATAAATTATTAAGTTGTCAACAGAATGAGCACTCAGTAATCACTTGCACCATCACCATCCAGGAAAATTAGATGAGAACTAACAAATTATAGGAAAATTTCCTTTGGGTCATATTGCTTCACTTTGGCAAAGTGATGGGTGAGGGAAGGACAAGTTTTTTGTGAGTGTTTTTGTAAGTGGTTTGCTTAGATAAACACAAAAGTCTAAAAACTATCAACAGTGATATTCAAGTCAATTGGGGCCTCTATATTGAAATGCGTTGGGAGTTCATTATACTATTAGAAAAGGATACAGTCCATTTACTATTATTTAATCACATTAATCATTATGATGAAATGTGCTGTGAACTAATTCATGAATCTCATACTTAGACAATTACAGTGTTGCATGGGGTAATGACTTTAGCAGTAACAGGTAAACTCCTTCCATGTTGGCTAAAATGAGTAAGTATTGACTTTTTCCTCTGCAGGAACCAGAGGTTCCTGACACACCCAAACTTCTACAGACATCCACTAGTAATGTGAAAATGAGATCCAGCCATTCTTACTTTTATGTTAGAGACTCCATTTTTTTTATCTTGACATCATTGCTCTTGACAATTACAAATAAGGCAGGGGCAGAACCCTGCCTACCCTAGGGAATTTAAATTCCCAAGAATTTTACTGCCCAACCTTATGATATCGCCAGACATCAACTGTCAGTTTTGAAGATCATTTATTTTAGTCTTCTCACAGTAGCAGACAATGGATCTGCTTATCAGGGGGTCAATTAGAGTAGAGACTATATTTTTTATCACTGTAGCCCTACTATTCAGCACAATACATGGTACTTAACAAGGGCTCAATGAATAATGATGATTCCAGGCTTCAAGATCTGCAACTAATTGCCTGTGTGATTTTAGGTTAGTCATTTGATACAATAAGGAATTTGGACTCGTACTATCTTTTCCAACTCTGATATATAGTAGTCTTTCACTGAAGTCCCTGGGTGTTCACCAGTTTACTATAATGACTACAGGGAAAAACAGTGTTCCTTTCAAAAACACTTAAAATGAAATAATCCCCATTTCCCTCATTCCACCAATCTGTGACTATTCCTCACTCAATCTATCATTTGCCAAGGGAACACCCATTCCTATTTTATAAAAGGATTCCCAAATTCCAACCCATCAGAGTGCTAACAAAGATTTTTGCCCAGAATAGGAAACATATATTAACTTGATTTGCTTTGTTCTCATTTTGATTTTCAGAATTTACTTCTCTTTTAAACCTTTATTAGTGCCATTTAATTAAACCAATTCCTCCAACCTTTTGTTTATAACATACTCCTCTCTCCACCACCAGGAGGCAGTGTTGAAGTGGCTCAAAGCTAAAGAAAGACCCATCAACCCCCGCACTGTACTCAAGTTTGGAGGTCTCTCTTATATTCTCTGCTTCAAGAAATAAGAAAAGTATCCCAACATCTTCCTCACAAATAAAACACTGAGGGTCCTAAAAATATATACACCTGTTGGAATTTTTTATTTTTTTTTAACCATGCTACAGTTTACAACACTATTATTTGGGACATTTCTGAAGTCCAATTTGTCACTTATCCATTCAAAACAATTCATCACCATGCCACTAATTACTTCTCTATTATTAGCTATTGAATGGCCCTTGAGTGTTCTAAAGGCTGTGATCAGTAATGAAAGGATAGTCCTTCAGTTCTTTAGAGAAATGCTTTCATTTTTAAGTAGAAAGTACTTTCCTAAGGTCATACATTGAGAAACGGGGATTAAGTAACAATTTTTTAGTACTAGGTATATTGTATAGATATACCGAAATCTTACAGCAACATTGGAAGTACATATTATGGTTCCTATTTACAAGAAAGAAAACTAAAGCCAACCCTCATTTAAGGTCAAGTAGATAATTAAGTCCCCAGCATGTAAAGTGGAGCCTGTATGATTCCACAGTCTACTCTAAAAAGTGGGCTTGCAAATAAAAGCAGCATAAATAAATAAACCCTAGTCTACCAAAATTCAATGCAACAGTCTCTATTCACTGCTCTAATCTTGCTCACAGTCTGTAGACTCATCATTCATAAACACAAAATCACCCGAGGCATTGTAAGAGCACTCACTGCCTGTTCACTGATACCGTGTTTTTTATTTACACCGTTTTTATTGCTATGGGCTTATTTGATATTAGTCTTCCTAAGCCTCTGTTTTTCTGATTTGAAGGACCATCCCCATTGCAGCCCTAATTTGCCCTTTCTGAAAAGCAAAAAAAAAAAAAAAGTCATCAAAGCTCTCTTATCTTACCAATTTCCAAAGCCTAAGCCCCAGGAAGAGAATTTAGAAAGTAATTAGAGTCACAGTCCTCACAGCAGGCCTCACACCCTGTCCTCAGCCCCACAGAGTTGAGAAACAGGACTACGTCCAGACTTGTGAGTTTTATTTTTGTCAGTTCTATTTTAATCTTTTACTGAGAGTCACATATGCCCACGTCTTCATAATAATAAGTGAAATGGCTGCATCTTCCGTATGTGCACAGAATTATTTTTTCCCTAAACTATAGAAAATACAGATAACGAGATGTAGAAAGATAAAAACCGTATGTCTCATTTATATGTAGAATCTAAAGGAATCAAATACATAGACGCAGAGAGTAGAACAGTGGTGACCAGGAAGGGGAGGTGTTGACCAAAGGGTACAAAGTTGAATAAGTCTAAAGACCTACTAGTATTATACAGTACAATGCTTACAGTTAACCACACTGTATTGAATTCTGGCAATATGCTAAATGGGTAGATATCATGTGCTCTTACCACAAAGGAAAAAAAAGGTAACTATTGGAGGAGACAATCTGTTAATTATCTTGACTGGTAATCATTTCATTACATAGATGTCAACCAGATCATAATGTACCTTAAATATACACAATTTTTATTAAAAATAAAACTTCAAAAAATATGTGGATGAAAAAGAGGCCACATACTAAACCTCACAAGCTCAGCAGAGGCCTGCATGGCGGCCTTACAAAGTCAGAGACCTTAAGTAACCACATAGGATGACATGAAATTAAAACTTCCTAACTAAAAGGAGTTCATGGTAGGTAGTCATATCCTAGGCCGGTATTTTTCCTTAAGGAAGGCCTATCTTTACCTTATCTGAGCCTGTCTGTCGTCTTTTTTTGCATCTAAGGTAACATACCTGATAACATACCTTTGGAATATCAAAGTAATGTCCTTTGTTCTGGACCTCCGGACCCCTCAAAGCTCAGCCACTACACCAGAGCAGAGACCACAAATCCCCCCATTGTTATTATCATGTTAATTACTAACTGTTAAACTATCCTATACCCACCTGTGTAAAGGAAGTATGTGTCTATTTGTTTTACTTTTTATCCAATTCCAGAGATTTCCCTGCTTTGCTTTCTCCCATCTCCCTATCTATCACCAATGAATTTCACGTAACCTCTTACATCTTCCCCTTTGATTCTGATGTATAATATAATTGGTAAAACTGTCATTTTCCAAGCATTTTCTCAATCCGTTGAGATTTTGCTTCCCAGCAATTGTCATCAGTTTGGCTTCAAGTAAACTCATAAAAATTCTCTACTGGTTCGGATGTTTCTTATTTTGACAGATAAAAATGCATAAAGTGAATAGACAGATCAGAGACCTCTGCACAGAGATATGACTACTAAGACCCTCCATGCCACAACATTTCTTGCAACAAGCGAGACAAAGTCAAGGAGTAGGGTAGTTAATTACCAAGATATCAAATATGCCGATGTAGGAACACTTCACCTGAGCCATAGAATTTAGTGGTGGTGTTCTTAGGAAGCATCGGTGCTTAACAGATTAGTAGAATAATAAATAAATAGAGCCAGAGGTCTAGTTGTCCCCCTATCATTGGTTTGCTAAAATGTGAGGTGAAAACTTAGCAGGCTAACTGAAAATAAAGAGCTCTAGAACTTTGGAAAGATTTGGGGAACTTGTGGAGCCTCAAGTAAATAAAGGGAAGTGAGAAAGCAACCAGATCGTTATCACGGTGGCCTCTGGAGGAAGAAAACAAGGATGTAAAGCCCCCGGTCCACAGAGGGAGGGGCGGAGGGAAAGAGAAATAAAACTGAATGGCAAAGGGGTAGGCTCAGCCCTGCAGTAAAACTCCTTACACTCAGCAGGCGGGCGATCACTGGTAATCACCTCCCTGTTGATTTAGACAGTTTCCGGGGGCAATTTAGGGAGGAACTCCTAGGACCGAAGAAGGGAAATTGGATAAAAGAGGGTAAAAGCTAACAGCTCTTTGCAGAGCGCGCACACACACACACACACACACACACACACGTCTTGATTTCAGAAAGCTTCACTTGTGGACTGGAATCTTGAAATGAAGGAAATTTAGGACATTGTACACTTTTCTTTCAGGCTCTACCCCACTGCTTTCCTCCACCTCCCTCAGCTGTCATGGAAAGCTCCAAAATAAAACAATATCCACCGACTATCAAATCCTGGCAAACAAACTGACTACACGAAAACAATGTTTTTGGGGAAATTCCACCAGCATCTGGGGTGCTTACATAGTCAATAAAACGCCTATGATTTTTTTTTCTTGCCAGCATGATTCATTCTCATTATACAAGATAATCCTGATTATTACCAAATTAAATAGTCACTATAGCACCTCCAATTTAAACGTGAGGAAAGATTTGCATTGTGATAAAATGGTTCTGTGGGAGCTAAAAAAATATGTTAATACTTTTCCTCTCGTCTTCTAAGTTCTTCTTACTGGGCTAATAATCAAATTAACAAAGACAGATTCACAGGAGAAAAATCAGAGTTACATGTGCGAGGAGAATTCACATACGCATGACATTTCCAGCCAGTGAGGCAACATTGGGTATATAAGACATTTCAGACAGAGGGGTTGGGATGAGGTCTTAGATTTTAGACGTGATAATGGACCATTTACAGGTAGTTGAGTAAGAGCAGAATGTGTGTGGCCGGAAAATCCTTGCTAGGCGACTCAGAAACAATGGAAACAATGGGACGCAGGGGGCATCTGGCTAACAGGCCCCTGTCTGAAGCCCCCTCTTTCCCATACTGAATGCAAATTAGGCTAAGGCTGACATCCTCAGATCTCCTTCCTGAAGCAGGTTTCTCTGTTTGAATCACTTGGCCAGGAAAGGGGGGAGGGTCAAAGGTTCTTTCTGAGTCTTGTTTCTTAATAAACAGCTTAAATGTCCCCAAAGGGCAGCTTCAGGGTGGCAAACCTTGGGTTCCCTTCAATCCCATGCAATGGACATCCTTTGACACCTAGAATCCTCCAGCATTTTAAAGGCTGTTTGCTGAGAACCTTCTCTTTCTGCACGCCGTTAACAGTACAGCAACTGGTCACAGCATAATTGGCCATTTGTGTTTACCAGCTCAAGGGCCAGTGGTGAATGTGGCTTCGAAGCCAAGAGCAAGGCCCCACCCTGAGCAAATTTGACCTCAAAAGCAGGCCTTCAAAAAAATCTGCTTCTCCCTTGTCAAATACTCTAAAATAAATACTATTCCTTTTCGGAAAGAAACACAGATCAGAATTAGATTAGAGCACTATTGCTTCTTTTTGTCTGCAGTTCTGTTCTGTCAATCAATAGGAAAAATGAGGCTGAGAGCAGAATGTATTTACTGACCAGCCAATCAGAAACTAATGGCATCATGGGAATTATACAGTAACAAAGGATGCCATCAGAGGTCCTTAGCCATACAGTTTTAAATAAAAGTACATTTATATATAAATAAATTGATATAAGCATACATTCGCACTTCTACATAAATAAACATTCATATGTATTTGTAGCCCTGGAAGAGATGCCAAAGAAAAACATGTAAACAACTATTTTTTTAAAGTTCGTTCGCACTGATTACTATATGAACTAAATACAGTTCTTCCAAAGGAGATTTTTTTAACAGTTTTTTTTAAACATTTGGAAAGGAAAGAGAAAGAAGCTTTTATTCAGACCAAATTCTTTCTTCTGCCTTCATTTTTAATTTTATATATTTAGTAAACACATAGCACTTGCTATTTTTCAGGCACTATTCTGAGCACTCTGTAAATATGAATTTGTTTAATCTTCAACACCCCTGTGAAATATGTCCTATTATTATCCCTACTTGACAGATGAAGACATTGAGTACAGAAAGGTCAAGTAATTTGCCCAAGGTCACCCAGCTACTAGCGGTCAATCTGGGATTCGAGCAGGGCATTCTGTCTATTGAAGTCTGTGCTTTCAACTCTGCTTCTTCCCTAGATGAAAAGTTATTTAATCTCATAAAATCCTTCACAAATGAGGAAGCAAAGGCACAGAGAATTTACAGACTTGTCTATTTAATTTAGACCAACTTTGAGCAAAAGTATGGCAAAATAGAACAATAGTACTAATAAAGGTATTTTCACATCAAAATCATTTTGTTCCTTTTTATACTGACACCAGCTCTCTTCAGTATGCATGTTCTAACCAATGGGCATCTCCCACAGTGTATGGTGAACAAGGTAGTTCCCAGTGTGTCACCAGTGGCTCCTGTAGACCTCTCCCTTACTGGTTAGAACAGTTCGATCAGCAGTGCCCCATTCCTGGTTAAGATTTTAAAAGCACGTTCAGCCCCAGTCAGTTTGGCTCAGTGAATGAAGCCTCAGCCTGCAGACTGAAGGGTCTCGGGTTTGATTCTGCTCAAGGGCACGTACCTGGGTTGCAGGCTTGATCCCCTCCCTGGTCAGGGTGCATGTGGGAGGCAACCAATTGATGTGTCTCTCTCACATCAGTGTTTCCCTGTCTCTTCTCCCTTCCACTCTCTCTAAAAATCAATGGAAAAATATCCTTGGGTGAGGATTAACAATGACAACAACAACAAAATAAAGCACGTTCAAAAAAGTAAAGCCATATCTTGGTACTAGTTTATTTTAAAACTAGAGGCCCAGTGCACAAAAATTCATGCACTGGGGGGTGTCCCTCAGCCAGGCTGCCCCTTCTCACAGTCCAAGAGCCCTCAGCAGGAGGCGACAGGGCTGGTCAGGGGAAGGCGCTGCCCCCATCACCCTGCTGCTGCTGCCACTACTGGCCGCCACAGCTGCCGGCCCTCAGCCCTCACAGAAGCTGCTGAGGCTGCCAGCCCTTGGCCCCCCGCTTCTTAGCACTGGCCCCGTCCCCTGACCACTGGTGAGTGGGGGGTGATCTGGGGTCAAGCTGGCTGGGGGAGGGATTGTGGGAGGTTGAGGCATGGCAGGTTGCACCCCGTCCAGCCTCTGTGGAGGCGTGGTGCTGGGACTGGGCCCCCACCACTGCCTCTGTGGCTGCCGCCTCTGTGGAAGGGGCAGCACTGGGACCAGGACCACACAGCCCCCTCTCCCGCTGCCTCTGAGGAAGGGGCTGAGGCACTGGACCGGCCTGCGCTGCCACCTCTCCTGTGCGCCACCGCCTTTCCTGTGCCACCAGCCCTCAGCCCTTGCAGCCTCTGTGGCTTTGTCCAGAAGGACATCTGGAAGGACTTTCAGAAGACGTCCAGTCTAATTAGCATATTACCCTTTTATTAGTAAAAATGGTGCAAAACTTAGATTGCTAATAAAACCTTTTGTTAGGCGCATCCACAACATGTCTGCTATGTTATAAATTGACTAGACGTTAGATATAAAGATTCTTCTAGAAGAACACAGAGTTTGCTGTTATTTCATTTTAAGCTAATAAATGTTAGCAACGAGATGTATTTTAACTTATTAAAAATACCATTATAATATTATACAGAGCAGTCTCACTGCCCTAAGACATCCTCTGTGCTCCTGTTCACCCCACCCTCCCCCCTAATCCCTGGCAACCACTGATCTTCTATTGTCTCCATAGTTTCACTTTTTCCAAACTGTCGTCTAGTTGGAATAATGTAGCGTTTCCACATTGGCTGCTTCCGTTAGTAATATGCATTTAAGTTTCATCCATTTGTTTTCATCTTTTTTTTTTTGACAAGAGAAAAATAGCATAGATTTTAATCAATATTTTTAAAATATATTTTTATTGATTTCAGAGAGGAAGGGAGAGATAGAAACATCAATGATGAGAGAGAATCATTGATTGGCTGCCTCCTGCACGCCCCCTACTGGGGATCAAGCCCACTACTTGGGCATGTGCCCTTGACTGGAATCGAACCCAGGGCCCTTCAGTCCGCAGGCGGACACTCTGTCCACTGAGCCAAACCGGCTAGGGCTTAATTAATATTTTTAAAATGTATTTATTTTCATTTTTCCATCACCATTTATCCCCTCTCTGCACTCTTCCACCACCACTCACCTCCTTCACCCGCCTCCCCACAATCTCCATAGTGTCCATGACCATCAGTTCTCTCTCTCTTTTATTTTTCTTTTTTGCTGAATCCCTCCACCCCCACCCCCAACCTCTTTCCCACCAGAGCTGTCTGTCTGCTCTCTATTTATGAGTCTCTTGACTGCTCATTTCTTTTTAGTGATACATAATATTCCATTGTCTGGGTGTTCCACAGTTTATTTATCCAGTCACTTACTGAAGGGCATCTTGGTTGCTTCCAGGTTTGAGCAATTATGAATAAAGCTTCTATAAATACCCATGTAGAGGTATTGTGTGGACATACCTTTTCAAATCCTCTGGGTAAATACCAAGGAGCATAATTGTTGAGTCATGTGATTAGAATATGTTTAGTTTATTAAGATACTGCTGAACTGTCTTCCAAAGTGGCTGCACCATTTTGCATTTAGTAAAGAATGAATGACAGCTTCTGTTGCTCTACATCCTCACCAGCATTCGGCGTTCTTGCTGTTTTGACTTTTGACCATTCTAAATGTCTAGTAGTATCTCATTGTCATTTTAATTTAAATTTCCCTGATGACCTATGATGTGAAACATCTCTTCATATGCTTACTTGCCATCTGTATTTTTTGATGAATTGTCTACTAAATTCTTTGGCCCATTTTTTAAATAGGTATTTTTTTAAATTTTTCTTACTGTTCAGTTCTTTGTACATTTTGGGTAACAGACTTTTATCAAATTTGTCCTTTGCAAATATTTTCTCCCAGTCTGAGGCTTGTCTTCTAATTCTATTGGCATTGTCCTTCACAGACAGGACAGAAGTTTTCAATTTTAACAAAGTCCAGCTTATCAATTTTTCCTGTCATTAATTGTGCCTTTGATGTTGAATCTAAAAATTCATCATTATACCAAAGGTCATCTAGATTTTTCCATGATCTTCTGGGAGTTTTCTAATTTTGCATTTTACATTAGGCCTATAATTCATCTTGAGTCACTTTTCATGAAAAGTGCAAGATCTGTGTTCAGGTTCTTTTTTTTTTTTTTTTTTTTAATGTGGTCCAGTTGTTCCAGCACCATTTGTTGAAAAGAATGTTTTTGTTCCATCATATTGCTCCTTTGTCAGGGATCAGAGATCAGTTGATTATGTTTGTCTGAGTCTATTTCTGGGTTCTCTATTCTGTTCCGCGAATCTGTTTACCTATTTTTTTCTCCAATAGCAATACTCAATACTATCTTGATTACTATAGCTTTATTCCAAATCTTGAGGTAAGGTAGTCCTCTAACTCTCTTCTCCTTTAATATTGTGTTGCAATCCTGAGTCTTTTGCCTTTCCATGTAAATTGTAGAACGAGTTTGTTAATATCCCCAAAATAAATTGCTGGGAATGTTATTCAGCTGTGAGAATGAATGTTCTACACCCACATATAAATAACAAATAAAATAGTGACTTAAGAAAAAGCCAACCACAAAAGATTGTACATTGTATTGGCACTTATTCAATGTTCGTGAATAAAACTAATCTAATGATAGAAGTCAGAATATGGTTCACCTGAGCAAGGTTAGTGACTGCCTGGGGGTATGGGCATGTCTTCTGGGAGGTGGGTGATGTCCTGTTTCTTGACCTGAGAGTTGCTTTCATGATGTGTTCATATTTAAGCATTTATCAAGCTCTAGACCTATGATTTGTGAATTGTTCTTTATGCATATTACACTTCAATAAAAAGTTTTATTTTTTATATCCTCTTTTTACCCAGCTTCTTCTACTGCCAGGAAACACCACATATATCTGTGAAGTATAGATAGTTTTTTCTTTCAGGTTAATTTTAAAGTTTCTTTTTTCAAATTCAGCATCAAAGATACTCAGAGATTAATTCTCTGCAGCCCACTGATGTAGGTATGAGTTTGGCTCTGCCATCACTATTTAGCCATTTTACAATTATTCCCCAAGGTCTGTTCTCTTATCTCCTTCCAACTCCCTCAGAAAAAAAGCGAGTGACGTTGGGCTCTAGACAATTGCACAACCCTTTTTATTGTCAGTTCTGGAATGAAGACTTTATGCATCACTAGCTGTGTGCATGTATAGTGAGGCAAAATTAATATCCTCTGTGTTGTTTAGTCTATATTTCATTGGCTGGCTGCCTAGAATGACGAAGGAAACTGCCTGCAAAGTTAAAAAGTTATCCCTTCCTCCTCAAAAGAGAAAAAGAAAAGGGCAAACTCTGGAATTACTTTTACCAGAGGGAAAATTAATAAATGATTTTTTAAAATAAACTAAAAGGAGGAAAAGGAGTTCTCATACTAGCAGATTCCTTATTACACAAAAGGAAAAGTAGTTCTTTCAGACATAGCTGTAGTCGGGCCAAATTGTCACCATGCCCTGATGATTTACAAATTTAGAGATGATATTCACAGGCAATGTTTGTGCCACTTTGAGTCTTAATGCAGAGTTCATTGTATACCTTGAGTTATGTTCCACAGAATCTCAAGTAATATTGATGACACTGATAATATTATTTAAATCGACTCTCTGGAAATTCGTGAATATACCTTCCAATTAAGCTGAGTTTTGGAAGGACTTTGATACTGACATATATATTGGAGAATGGGTCATTGTAAACTAAGTTTAAGCAGATTGTGTGTGTGTGTGTGTGTGTGTGTGTGTGTGTTTATGCAAACTCAATTATTGAATATCAAGGAGAACTGAAATGAATGCCCCCCCCCAATAAATTCTTTTAAATGCTTCCAGTGACTGTGTAGCAATTATTTCCTTTTCAGTCACCTACATTATCTTCTTTTAGAAGGTGAAATTTTTTATCCTGTGCACAGTACAGCTTTTAGGAGATTGATGTTTGGAAAGATGTGTAGCTTTGTATCCTCTGATTATTGACTGCAGTTTTGTTGTTTGAGATTCTGGCAATCCTTCTTTATCCAATAGATGCTAAGAGACACCTCTGAAATAAAGTCATTCATGCAGAAAGCATTCAAATCCTAGCGTGAGCTGTTAAATGGTAGGTGCAGTTTACGACACATACGGCTCAAAGGAAGAAGATAGCATGAGGACAAGTGTACCAACCAAAGAAAGGCTTGTTTTTTCAGGCTGAATGAAGTTTAGGTTTGTAAACGCCAATGCTGGCAGGAGATATATCACTCAGATTGAACCTAAGCATCTCAGTCATTAAACACCTCAAGTTCCCTGCCCACGGAGGCAAGACAGAGATATCATGCTGGCCTTATGCAACTATAGGAACAGGCTGTTGCCTTTCCTCTCCAGCTAGTTAGTCCTCCTGACCTTCCAGTCTGACTTACTATGTTTATCTGAAGGCTTACTTAATACTTTCCCAATACTAGAAACACTTTGTTTTCTGCTGGCTTATTTCCTCTGGCTCTCCAGATGGATTTTTATCTCAGGTCCAGAAGGATCTCTATCTTTCTGTCCCTTCTTCTGAGACCACCCTATCAGTTGAGGGCAGATACTTGTCTCCATCTGTAAATACATCTCTGGCCCACGGCCCTCAGTTTTTTGCAGCCTAGTCCTTCACTGTGGCCTTAGGTCTTACTGAGAAGCAATGTTATCCAACATTTGCTCTGATGCCAGGCTGCCTGCATTCAAATCCCAGGCCTCTACTTATTAAGAGCACCATGTCATGCAAGTTACTTAACTGCTCTCTGCCTCACTTTCCTCACCTATAAAGAGAGACAAGGACTATCACACATCCCGTTTTGTTGTTGTTGTTTAGTGGGTTCAATGAAACAATGCATACAAAGAGCTTAGGATGGTGTTGGGTATGCAGCAAGTAACCAATGATTATTGTCCTTAATCACTCGATCACCTTGGTCAATAACCCAGGAGCACTCAAGCTTGAACTTTGTGAACATACGGAAATCTTGTACTTACTATGACCATATGTTGGTGAAATAACAATAAAAATTATATCAGGAAAATTAAAGAGTAAGATGATATGGAGAGAAGATTCAGCAAGCATTAGAGTGGCCAACGTCTGAAGGAAAGTAACAAGGGGAATGAAAGAGTGATCCTGGCTGCTTTCTAGCCTCTTTAATATCAGCATCATATATTAAAATCAATCGGTATTCAGGGTTCCCACTCAGGAATGAATGGTACAGTGGGAAAAGGAAAAGCCAGAGAGTAGGTGGGGCCAGGATCTCAATAAAGTTTCTTGCCTACTTTGTGACAGTTAAGATAAAGTAAAAATAATAAAATCATTTTGGGGCTTCTTCATAGAATTATCAGTAATAACCCAAAGAAACACTCATGCCCTGCATACCCACATTCCATTCACCATGCATTCACCACCAGACTAATATTTATTTATTTAGTTAGTTATTATTTATTTATTTTACCAGACTCTACTTTTAAAGGTTCAGTCTGACCAATCTCTCTCCCTTACTTCCTGGAGTTTTCCACTATCATTCTGATAAGGGATTGTTTTAGGGATAAGATGCTTTCAAGCCCTGGCCGGTGTGCTCAGTGGGTGTCACCCATGCACCAAAAAGTTGCTGGTTCTATTCCTGGACAGGGTATATCCCTGGATTTCAGGCTTGGTCCCAAGTAGAGGATGTGCAGGAGGCATCAGATAGATGTTTTACTCTCACATCAATGTTTCTCTTTCTCTCTCTCTCCCTCTCCCTCTCTCCCTCTCTAAAAATAAATTTTAATTTTTTTTAAAAAAAGGTTTTAAGGCATGCATTAACTTTTGTAATTAGAGGCAGCCATTTTCCAACTGTGATAAAGAAATGCTAGTCATCTTTTTGCCACAGTGGTAGTGGTGTAAGGAGCTGGGGAGGAGAATGGCAGCTGCTTTAAAAGCAGATAATTAAGATAATTGTTCAGCCACAAAAGGCAGGGGGAGACAGAATCCTGATGATGTGTTAAGATGATTAAGCAAGCAGGCCATTAGACTAAGGTGGTTGTAATGCTGTAGTGACCTGCAGAAGCAAATCCAAATTTAAGCCTGTAAATGCCTCAAGGTTAGAGAATCAAAATGGAGGGACAGCTTGGCCTATGTGGCTCAGTGGTTGAGTGTTGACCAGGAGATCATGGTTCAATTCCCTGTCAGGGTACATGCCTGGGTTGCAGGCTTGATCCCCAGTATGCGGTGTGCAGGAGGCAGCTGATCAATGATTCTCTCTCATCATTGATGTTTCTATCTCCCTCTCCCTTCCTCTCTGAAATCAATAAAAATATACTTTAAAAAAATGTTAGGGACAACCAATCACAAACAGCCAACTAGGCTTTAAACTATAGCCAATCAAATAATTCCCTCTCTTTGCTTCTACATTTTTTTCTATGTAAGTCTTTTCCTTGGCTCCTGTGCAGGGAGTGTTCCTACCCACTTCTGGTTGGGCCCTGCCTGGTTGAAATTGATATTTACTCAAACAAACTCTTAACATTTTTAACATGCCACCTGGTTTGAGTCTCTTAATCTAACCATACCTGAAGAAAATCCCAGCTGAAATTTGCCAATACCGACGCCTTTTTAAAACAACTTTGAATTGGATTTTATCTTCTTCATTCAAAGAGGGTTGCCTAATACAGAAACCTACTAATAAAAACAAAAGCTCTCTTTGCCCAGTTACCACATCTCTCATATGTTTACAGGATTCCCATAGCAACAAAGTCCCTTTCCTACTCTGTGACTTTGATTTATTCTCAGTAACGTAACTAACCCATAACTATGCCACCTCCTCTTGCTTATCTCCAGGTCTAGAGTAAGCCATTGCTCACAAAAAAACACTGGCAATGGTTCAGGAAGGGAAGGGTCCCGCAGGGTGTCTCTGCTCTAAGTCAAGTAGATACTTTTCATCTGTGCCTTAAACTACACGAGCACGTAGAGCAGTGGTTCTCAACCTTGGCTGCACATTAGAATCACCTGGGAATCTTTTTAAAATCCTGATTTCTGGGCCTCATCCTCCGGAAATCTGTTTCTTTTAAGGTCACACACCTAGTAAACAGCAGAGTAGGTCTCTGCTAGACAGAAATATGAGAAACACTAAGTCAACAAACAAGAGAAGACATTTCTGGTGAATATTTCTAAATCTTTTCAAGTGGTTACTTGCCTATAGCCTGCTTTCTTTTCAGTCCAATCTAATTTTTTTCAACCCCTCGATATAAAACCTGTATCTACTTGGTTTGAGAGTTCAGTACTCAAATGACATAGATAAGAACAGCACAGGGGGTGGGGGAAGTGGGGAGATGTTGATCAATGGGTACAAAGGTCCAGTTAAAAGATGAATGATCACTTCTGGGGATCTAACGTAGAGTATGGTGATTATTGTAAACAACACTGTGTTGTATTCTTAAAAGTTGCTACAACAGTAAATCTTAAATGTTTTCACCACAAAAAGGAAATGGTAATTTTGTGAGGTGATGGAAGTGTTAACTAACCCTACTGTGGTCATCATTTCACAATATGTAAGCGTATCAAATAAAATCTGAACTTATACAATACTAGAGGCCTAGTGCATGAAATTCATGCACTGCGGGGGTGGGGGGTCCCTCAGCCCAGCCTGCACCCTCTCCAATCTGG
Organism: Myotis brandtii; assembly: GCF_000412655.1. Taxonomy (NCBI): domain Eukaryota; kingdom Metazoa; phylum Chordata; class Mammalia; order Chiroptera; family Vespertilionidae; genus Myotis; species Myotis brandtii. Next base: position 3,148,925 of record NW_005371843.1, on the reverse strand, counting down.
GACCCCTTGGGGGATGTCCGACTGCCGTTTAGGCCCGATCCCATTCGGACCTAAACCAGCAGACAGACATCTCTCTCACAATCCGGGACCGCTGGCTCCCAACCGCTTGCCTGCCTGATCACCCCCTAACCACTCCCCTGTCAGCCTGATCGATGCCTACATGGGGTAGGGCCACAACATTAGTAACAAAGAAACAGAATTTCCGGAGGATGAGGCCCAGAAATCAGAATTTTAAAAAGATTCCCAGGTGATTCTAATGTGCAGCCAAGGTTGAGAACCACTGACGTAGAGCTTTCTTCTGCCTGCTATTTCCTCCAAATGTGTAGGTGCTTCAGTAGAGTGTGCAGACTGTTAAGGTTCAATCAGTAGGAAATAACAGCAGCCAGCACCCTAAGTTATATTACGTAAATGTTTTCCTAATAACACCTGAGAATTAAGTCAAAGTAGCCAGAATATGTTCTTGAACATGAAATGAAATGGGGAAGAGGGGACCAGCAACCTAATCACTGGCAGCCATTTCTGTTGGCTCTGCCCTGATTCCCTGAGACCCCGCCCCATCCAATTTACACTTGAGTTAGATTTATGCTCTGAAGACATGATAAGCTTTGGAAAATGAATAAGGAATGCTGTTCTAGAACAAGAAGATTTAAACATATTTCGCTGAATTTTTTCTATATCATAGTACAGTAAAACCTCAAAAACGGACTACTTCTGGCCAAAGTAGGTTTTCCGAATGTGTGTGTTAAAAAACTGACAAATTAGATGGAACCAAGATGGCAGCATAGACAAACGCCTGTACTCACTGCCTCCCATAACCACATCAAAATTGCAATTAAAATACAGAACAACCATCATCTTGAACCAACGGGAAGCTGGCTGAATGGAAGTCCTACAACTAGAGAAGCAAAGAAGTAAGCACACTGAGACTGGTAAGAGCTGCAGAGGCGAGGAACAGGTTGGTCCTGCACCCCCCTGTGCTGATTTTTTAAACGGGAGGGAGATCCTCTCTGCGGAGGCCACCCCAGGAGCAAGGGGTCCCAGCCCCACACCAGACGCCCAGCCCAGGGTCCCAGAGCTGGGAGGAGAAATCCCTATGGGCAGTAAGAACTACAAGCTGTAAAAACCAGTGGGGATTGGGGCTCAGTGACACAGAGGCTGCTGGAGACCTAGCTGCTCCTTTTAAAAGGCTGGCACCATGAAATGAACTTACCAGCAGGCACTCGGGGGCGGCTTTCTTCCAGACGGAGGTGCTCGCAGCAGTCATTGTTCCCGTGCTGGGACTTCCCTGGTCAGTCCCTGGGCTGACTGGCAGCCATTTATGTTTGCTCTGCCCTAAGGATTCCCTGAGACCCCACCCCATCCAATTTACAACCCCACCCAAGCTGTGGGCAATGTCTTTTGCATGGCCTGTCCTTGCTTAGGTGAAAACCTGACAAATAAGCTGCAGCTGGGTCAGAAAGCCCCAAATCTATCAATAAAAGGCCCAAGACCCGGCACCAGCACCAGCCTGTATGCCTTGCTTCATAGCCAGGCCTCGTCTGGGCACTTTTAAACCCGATACAAAGAGGAGGAATGTGCAGAACCCTCTGTAGCTCCTGCTGGGTGGTCCCAGGTAGTGGCTGACTTTGCACTTCCTTGGTACTAGTGGTCATGTCAGACCATAGCACAGCGGTTCTCAACCTGTGGGTCGAGACCCCGTTGGCGGTCGAATGACCCTTTCACAGGGGTCGCATAAGACCATCCTGCATATCAGATATTTACATTATGATTCATAACAGTAGCAACATTACAGTTATGAAGTAGCAACGAAAATAATTTTATGGTTGGGTCACAATATGAAGAACTGTATTTAAAGGGCCAGAAGGTTGAGAACCACTGCCATAGCAGATTACAACTCTACACATCCATAGTGACAACAACAGCAATCAAGGCTTAACTCCAATAAGACTGTGCACACAGCCCACACAGCGGTGCACCTAGAGTGTCTAACTCAGGTGATTGGGGAGTCTGAGCCACTGGGCCCTATAGGATGCCTACTACACAAGGCCACTCTGTCAACTCAAGGAGACTTAGTGCTCTACCCAATATATAGAAACAAACACAGGGAAGTAGACAAAATGCGGAGACAAAGAAATATGTCACAAATGAAAGAAATGGAAGCAAGCAAACTACTGGATATAGAGTTCAAAACCACAGTTATAAGATTTCTCAAGAATCTTCTAGAAACATCCAAGGGACTTAGTGAGACTTTCAAGGATCTTAGTGAGAATGCCAAAAAAAAAAAAAAATGGAAAAGGACCAGTCAGAAATTAAGCATACACTGACTGAAATAAAGAATAATATATAGGGATGCAACAATAGACTAGAGAATCCTGAGAATCAAATCAATGATTTGAAATATGAGGAAGCAAAAAACACCCAACCAAAAGAGCAAAAAGAAAAAAGAATCCAAAAATATGAAGATTGTGTAAGGAGCCTCTGGGACAACTTCAAGCCTACCAACATCCAAATTATGGGGGTTCCAGAAGAAGAGAGAGAGCAAGATATTGAAAACCTATTTGAAGAAATAATGAAAGAAAACTCCCCCTACCTGATGAAAGAAATAGACTTACAAGTCCAGGAAACACAGGGAACCCCAAACAACAGGAATCCAAAGAAGACCACAGCAAGACATGTCATAATTAAAATGCCAAGGGCTAAAGACAAAGAGAGAATCTTAAAAGCAGCAAGAGAGCCGAAACCGGTTTGGCTCAGTGGATAGAGCGTCGGCCTGCGGACTCAAGGGTCCCAGGTTCAATTCCGGTCAAGGGCATGTACCTGGGTTGCGGGCACATCCCCAGTAGGAGATGTGCAGGAGGCGGCTGATCGATGTTTCTCTCTCATCAATGTTTCTAACTCTCTATCTCTCTCCCTTCCTCTCTGTAGAGAATCAATGGAGTATATTTAAAAAAAAAAAAAAAAAAAAAAAGCAGCAAGAGAAAAGCAGTTACCTACAAGGGAATGCCCATATGACTGTCAGCTGATTTCTCAACAGACACTATGCAGGCCCGAAGGGAGTGGCAAAAAATATTCAAAGTGATGAAGAGCAGAGACTTACAACCAAAATTACTCTACCCAGCAAAACTATCATTTAGAATTGAAGGTCAGATAAGAAAAAGACGAGAAAAAGCTAAAGGAGTTCATCACCACCAAGCCAGTATTATATGAAATAATGAAGGGTATTATTTAAGAAGAGAAAGAAGAAAAAAAAGATAAAGATAAAAAATAGAACAGCAAAGTGGCAACGAACACATTTATCAACAACTGAATCTAAAAATCAAATGAATAAAAAAATCTGATGAACCAAATAAACTGGTGAATGGAATAGAATAAGGGGCATGGAAATGGAACAGACTGATGATTCTCAGAGGGAAGGGGGTGGGGGATGGGAAGAGATTAGAGAAAGATCTTATATGCATGTATGCATTACCTATGGACACAGACAATAGGGTGTCAAGAGCCTGCAGG
>NW_005371843.1:3118541-3145388 GCF_000412655.1 Myotis brandtii | reverse complement strand
ATATAAAATAATTTTTAAATATATATTTTATTGATTTTTTTACAGTCAGGAAGGAAGAGGGATAGAGAGTTAGAAACATTGATGAGAGAGAAACATCGAGCAGCTGCTTCCTGCACAGTCCCTACTGGGGATGTGCCTGCAACCAAGGTACATGCCCTTGACTGGAATCGAACCTGGGACCAATGTTCTATCCACTGAGCCAAACCGATCAGGGCACAAAATAATTTTTAAAATTGACAAATTATTTTATCTATTTTTACTTATGTAGACATGTTTCTGTAATTAAAATTAAGTATGTATGAAAAATTTAATTTCACAGGAATGTTTTCTATATGTATTATTGTAGTTTTAAATTTATACTGAATAGGTGTAGTGAATGTGTGCATTCACCAGCCACCATGAGTAAACAGATGCACGTGGCTGGGCATGGGTTAGCGCATGTGGGAACATCCGCTGGAAGGAGTTAGAACTCGACAACAGAGCTAATCACTGCTGGCGATGAGGTATGATCATGTGATAATCATTTGCCAAACATTGTTTACCAGCAGTGACTCTTGGATTTAAATACTAGTATGTAGTCAATAGTTGTAGATATGTAATATTTATTTATCTCAGTGAAATTATTACAGTGCTTTTACCAACATATGGCCAAAAATTTGTTAAAAATAACAGTGAATTAATAACCAAAAAAATAACCTGTTAAATTAATTATAAGCAAATCTTAGTTAAAAGCATTTTTAAATTAACAGGGTGTTAATTTTCACATATGACATATGGACTGGAAGTTCTGTCCCTTAAATTCCAAGTCCGTCAAATCAAGGTCCGCAAAATCAACCATAGCTTTAAAGTCAGATGACATAGAACATGTTTCCAGGTATCACTTCAACGTATCTTCTAACATGCTCACATACTAGTAGAGTTAGTACAGGGCATTGCATTTAGAAGGATATGAATTAGTAAAGTTAGTAAGTGAGTACATATTTCATTAATGAGAGTATGAATGGATTTTTATCATGATTATTGTCTCCTGAAAAATAATATCTCCCTCTTATTTTTTTCCATGGGTTACACAAGGTCTACTCTTTCCCAAGCAGATTTTCCTAATCACAACTATTCAACCTGGGTAACCACTGACCCACTTTTTAGAATTTGTCTATTCTTATGACATAGACATCTGTCCAGAGATATTCTGGTCAAACAGCACAACTTTATTGTAAAGTTTACATGTAGATATCCACATGTAGCTCTATTTTAATAAAAATTTTAAAATTGTTATGCATACCTGTATTATAATTGATAAAATATGGCATATAGCATGACTGATTTCATTGTTGCTTAACTTGACCAATTTCTTTCCTCTCTGGATGTATTAAGAAATATACAGCACTCTGACATCATATGCAAAGGTGAAATTCCTGGCACCTTCAATTTCTACAGAAAAAAAAAGGTACTTAAGTGATTTCCTAAATACTGACAAAGAAGAGCTTTAATAGAATAGGATATAACACCAAATAAGGTATATATGTGTATATAAATACACTATTTTTACAAATATCCCACTGCCCTTTTCATTCAGAAAATGATCACTTTTACAATTCACATCTTTCTTCTCTTTGTATGTGTTAGGTCTGATCCAACTTTCGCTTAGTCCATGTTCCACTTGCTAAGACCACATTCCACTTTCTGAGTCCATATTCCACTTGCTAAGACCATTATCCTTCCCCTCTGGACCATCCCTGGGTGCTGGTGCCATTTTGGGGCTCAGCCCATCTGATTTTCCAGGTGACTTAAAAAATTCATAATTCTTTACCTCTTTTGGCCTCGTGCATCCCTCCTTTGGCGACCCTAATATTATGTCTATTCTCCTGTCATTCAGCCCCAATTTGCTAAAATGCTAAAATAAAAATATACCTTATATTTTTGTGCAAAATATGCTTACTATAAAAGTGCCAGGAAAGAGTCAAGATGCTTTTAGTACCTGTTTAATTTAGTGGTTACATTTTAAAGGATTGGAAGGGATTACTATGTACTACAAAATAGCTCATTATAAATTAAGTTTAAGTACTGTGTGTGTGTGTGTGTGTGTGTGTGTGTGCGCGCGCGCGCTAACTCAATTACTGAATGTCAAGAGGAAAGGGTAAAATGTATGTTTTCCCTCCTGAAAATTGTTTTTGATCATTCCAGCAGCTAAGGAGCAATGACTCCCTTTTCTGCTGATGTCCTATATAATTTTCAGTGACCTAATTTTCACTTTGAGGAGGTAAATTTTAAAATGTTGTATACAATACAGCTTTTAGGAGAAAACCATTCTTTAATAAGGGGTTAATATCCAAAATCTCTAAGGAACACATATACTTAATAGCAAAAAAGTATAGAATATGATTAAAAATAGGCAAAGGACCTTCATTTTTCCAAATGATGGATAGGTATATGAACAGATGCTGAACATCACTAATCATCAGGGAATGCAAATCAAAACCACAATGAAATATCACCTCACATCTGTTATGATGGCTATTATAAAAACAAACAAACAAAAAACTAAAGATAACAAATGGTGAGGATATGGAGAAATGCAAACCTTTGTACATTGTTGGTGGGAATGTAAAACGCACAGCCCTGAGGGGAAACAGTATGAAGGTTCTTCAAAAAATTAAAAATACAACTACCATATAATCCAGCAATCCCACTCTTAGGTATATATCCAAAGGAATTGAAATCAGTATCTCAAAGAAATATCTCCACCTTCATTCACTACAATATTATTCACAATAGCCAAGTATTGAAACAATGTTTAGATCTTAAACATTTTTAATACTTTAATTGATTTCAGAGAGGAGGAGAGAGGGTAAGAGAGATGGAAATATCAATGATGAGAGAGAATCAACAATCGGCTGCCTCCTGTATATCCCCCACTGGGACTGAGCCTGCAACCCAGGTATATGCCCTGACCAGGAATCGAACTGTGACATCCTGGTTCATGGGTCAACACCCAACCACTGAGCCACACCCGCCAGACTCAAAAAATTTTTTTAAAGATGTGCCAGTCAAACAATATGAATGCCAATGGGTTTGGAGAAGGAAGTTCAGTTGAGTAGTTATTATAGTCATTCATGGGAGCAGTTGTTAGTACTTCCATTAAGCAAGTGCACTTGGAAAAGGAAGGCAAATATTTATTCATTCATCCATCAACTCTTAAAAGTAAATCCTCAAGAAATGTTTGTTAAATAAACATTATTGAAAAGGCAATTATGTTTGAGGCAGCTTCAGAGTATATGGCTCATTATCCTACACAGAGTAATTATGCCAGGAAAAATCACATTTAGGGCAGAAATGAAATGTGTAGATTTTCACAAAAAATCTCAGACTTTCCCTTTAGTCAATGTATTTGCCCTCATTTTCTTAGCAATCTTTTTGCTATGTTTCCTAGCAAGTTGCAAAGAGGACTGTTTAAAGGTAATTATTGCCTTGGCTGGTGTGGCTCTGTTGGTTAGATGTCATCCAGTGTACCAAAAGGTTGCTGGTTGGATTCCGGTCAGGGCACATACCCAGGTTGCAGGCTAATCAATGTTTTGCTCTCACATCAATGTTTCTCTCTCTCTGTCCCTCTCCCTCTAAAAATCAATGAAAAGAATATATTAAAGAAAATTATTTTTTGTCTGGTGGCATATGGATGAGAAGGAAAAAGACCTAGAAGAGAAGTGATAGAACTGCCCCAACTTAGATCATTTCTAGATTTGAATGAGTCAGTTTCTAAATAATAAAGATACTATAAGAAGAGAATTTCTCTTAAAAGAAAATGGATGAGAGTATCGTTATAATCACTACCTCTCCTGTTAGTCACAGTAACCAAGAGAATCCCTGACTGCCCTCAGGCTACCTGTCTAATTGCAAGTCCTGAGAAAGCTCTGTTCTTCAGAAAATCACATCTGAGGACTTTTGTTTAAGAAGAAAGTTACAAGTGGGGAATAAGGGCGTGCCTGTTGCTTCTTTAATGTGCAAGTAGGGTTGACAAATCTATCATTGAAGTGCTGATGTACTATATGCTTGCTGATTAATTGGTCATGGATAGCATGGGTAAGTTTTAACATTTGGGACTTCACATGGAAGACTCTGCAGTTATTCCATGAATTACTTCACAAAATATTCCAGGAGTGACAGGAAGGTTGCTATTTTAGGCAAAATGCATGGTAAAGACTGGGGAGAAGTCTTGTCTTATTCTCCTAAACACTTGCTACAGGTGTCTAGGAGAATCAGTAGAGAGACATTCCCTTGAGTTAAGGAATAAGGCAGCACCTCTCCAAGATCCAGCTTGACAAGGCCCCTGAAAGCCAGGAAGTCAGTAACAGCTGAAACTTAGTATATTCATGACCAAACTCCCAATCTTCTCCAGCAAACCTGCCCTGAATTTTCTTTTCAGTTGCTCAAACTAAATTCCTTAAAGTTATTTGAGTTCTGTCATACTCTCACATCCCATTTCCAATTTTCAATAAATCTTTCAATTGTTCAATCCAATTGAACAATTCTTTCACTTTATTCATTCTTTCCACTTAATCTATAAATCTTTACAAAGAGGATTAAAGAAACATGATCTATTTCATTAAAAATATTAAAATCTTTATATGTGGAAAATCAGAAAATCAAATAAGCAATTATGCAGTGTGTTAAGTTTTACATTAGATGTGTTAGTTATCATTAATTTTGCTTGCATTTAAGGGAAAAACCAGTATAGCTTTTTAAAGCTATACATTTATTTATCTCGCATGTAAAAAAACAAATAATCCTGGCAACAGATAGACCCGGTCTGACATGGCAGCTCCACAGTTCTCAGGGATCCAGGCTTCTTCTGTTTTTCTACTCTGCTATCCTTAGTACATAGCTTCCATCCTCAGGATCAACTTAGACTCCTCGACAGCTTTTGGATACATAGCCAGCACTTCTATGTCCCAGGCCATCCAAGGAGGAATGTAAAAAAAATAAAATAAAACAAGAACTTCTCCCAACCCAGTCAGCTTCCTTTAAGCAGCTTTCTGGAAGTCTCACGTGGTACTTCCACTCACATTCTGTTGGCCACAAATTAGTCACAGGGCCACATCTAGCTGCAAAGAGTGATGGGAAATATATTACTCTAGTATATGTACAGTATTGTCCCAAATAAAATTGGGGTTCTGTTACTAAAAAGAAGGGAGGGGAGACTGGATATTGGTGGGTGGTGGGCATTTTTTGTCACGAACACAGTGAGTTATAGGTGTCCAGATGAGGGATCATCACCCCACGTTTGAAAGGTCAGAGAGAGATTCCAAGAGGAAATGATTTCTGCTCCCATCCCAGATTGCCCTGATTTAGAAACACATATGTATGTGTCTGTTTCCACTGGACAGTGAGCCTTGAGTGAGCAGTCAACCTGTCCCTTTCATATTTGTAACTCCTGATTAGGGGGAACTTTTTACACAGCAGATCCTCAGTATATTTTTGGTGAATTGAGATAAAGGTGATAAAGTTTTTGAAGAGGAAGAGGGAAAATGTGTCAGCCTGGCTAGAACTTTCACTCTCTTTCATCTTCACAAAGACCTCAGGCTTTCTATCACAAAGGTAGTTCCTGTAAATAATTCTTTGGCATTTTTATAATCTGCTCACCCTCTAAAGGGCTTCTTACTCATGGTTGATTCACTTTTTACTCATCTGAATGAGCAGACCACCCCCTTCCCACACTCTCACCCTCACTCCTGCCCCGGAGGTTTAAACTTGGCCCACAGCCTGAAAGACAAGACAACTTCAAAACCATAGGTGGTATGTAGGTAAGCAGTGACTCAGGGCTGCAGAGATTGTGACTTGCCACCTTTCACAGAACACAGCTCTTGGGAGTAGGTATGACTATGAAACCGACATTTGGACACAGCTCATTACCATAACTGATTCCCAGATGAATCACATTAGCTATTTCCGGATTTATGGGGTTACTGAAAGTTGAACATGGCAACTGCTACTTTAAAGATTCTAAAACCCAAGCTAAGACAAATCCCAACAAGATGGGGAAATTTAAGAGCAGCTGCTAACACACCTTCTCTTATTTCATCCCATTTCTTGTTAGCTGCTTTGAGATTATACACAGAAAGAATGTCTCTGTGGGATGACTACCGATTTACCCAGAAACGAAACCCAAGCTCTAACAGCTAGTTAGTTACCTTCCTGTTTGGCTTCGTATTCTGTTACTAAGAAATGACTGTCTATGCACATGTTAATTATGGCAAAGCTGATGGAAACTTGGCTGCCATGTCTAGACACTGGCTGAGCCGGGATCTGGCTGGAGACCCGGGGCAGCTTGAACCTAGATTATATCTTGACCCCCTGAATTGCCTCTTCCCACTTCCCGGTTCTGAGACAGCCTGATATAGGCATGCCGCCAGTTGCTTAAAATCTGACATGTCTACATTATCAATTGAGTGTAGAGGAGAGAATGCAGACTGCACCCCCTTCAAATTCTGCCTGGTAGATAGGGAGACATGTCAGAATGCGGATTTCCGACGATCCCTAAGATGTGTTCTTAAGTGCTCTTCAACAGACAGGCTTCTTAGAACTTTTTTTTTAATCTTTGGGAAAAGAGATAATTTTCTCTGTTACATTTCCAGTTTTCACATGTGATGATTTGTGAGGAAGCTATAAAGCCATGAGGTCCATGGCTTTAGCCTACTGTTTAGGGCAGTAGGCTATCAAGTCGGGCAAAGTGATAGGTTCATGAAGTTGGGTAGCCTAAAGATAACCAGGAGCTTTTCATTCATCTCTTCAGCCTGAGGAGCACTTTAGCACAGCACCTTAAGAAAGGAAGAAGAAAAACTATCCTTGCAAACAGGGGAATGCTCCTGTATTTAGTCTCCAGAAATCACAGGTTCTCAACCTAAAATCCACACCACCCATGTTGGTTGAGATGTTCAGTCTTGTGGGAAATGGAATATGGAAGCTAAGAGGCAAAGCGTCACAGAGCTGTGACAGACCTTAGATTTCTAACTCAACACTGTTAGAGATGAGGAAACCAAGACATGGAGGGTAAAGTCAGAGGTTTGAAACTTACTCCCAGCGCAAGGATGCCTTCACGATGGAGTAGCAGGATAAGGATGTAACTCCTTTCTCAGCATCTCAGTAAACTCAGATGCTTATTGCCACCTTTAGCAGAAATAAGGCTGCATGCTTTTTATTTGTTTTATTTTAAAAAATATTTTGTATTAATTTCAGAAAAGAATAAAGAGGGAGAAAGAGATAGAAACATCAAAGAATCCTAGCTTTTCCACGTGGGAGCTCACATTCAAGCCTCCACTTAAGCTCTCCAGTCTTTCAAGGAAGTGCCCCTCAAACCTTGCCCTGTGTTCTTGGACACACTTTCATCCCACATACATTTATTGAGTTTGGAATGTTTCTGGGGTTGCCCTGGTTTCAAATACTCATTTCCAATCTGCAGCAGCATGTTTTATTGTGTTTGGGTTTGTGTTTTTTTGTGTTTTGGTGTTTTGTTTTTTTTTAAAGATTTTAGAGACAGAGAAAGGGAGAGGGAGAGAGGGAGAAACATCAATGTGAGAGCGAAACATTGACCAGCTGCCTCCTGAACACCCCTTACCAGGGATTGATCCCATAACCCGGGCATGTAGCCTGACTGGGAATTGAACTGGCGACCTTTCAGTGCACAGAACAAGGCCCAACCAACTGAGCCACACAGGCCAGGGCTGCAGCAGAATGATTAAACTGAGGTTACCAGTTAAAAGGAGGGAAGAGGCTTGGTCATGTCAGACTTCAAGGCTTCCTATAATGTGGTCTCCAATTACTAGTCAAACCTTGTATTTTTTCTCCTTTATAAAATGGGATCTTTCTACCTATTTCACAAGTCTGTTGTCAGAATTACATGAACCAATGCATATAAAAACATGAAGCTTGCAGTATATCAGGTATTTAATACATATGTTTATTTTTCATTCCCCAGGATGTTCTATTAGTAACATTATAATCCTGCCAGTCTAATTAGGTCATCTTACTTGTGACAAACAGACATTTTGACCTCTTTCATCTGCTTCCTTCTCAGGTAGTTCTCCCTAACCCTCCACCCCTTTATTTTAACCACTTAATTACATGTAGGCGTAGCAAAGAGTATAATTGGCTTTTTATTACTCTAAACTAAGCTGCTGAAATCTTTTGAGAAATAAGAAGCGGTCCCTGATAAGCCCTGGCCAGGTAACTCGGTTGGCTAGAGCATAATCCTGATACACCAAGGTTGCAGTTTCCGTTCCCGGTCAGGGCATATACAAGAAGCAACCAATGAATGCATAAATAAGTAGAACAACAAATCGATATTTCTTTCTCTCTTCTCTTTCTCTCTCACTCTCTTATAATAAATAAAACAATAAAAAAGAAGAGGTATCAGAGAGGATAGACTTGGTCACTCTTAGTTATATATGCAACTCCAGCACTGAGCAAAGAGCCTGGCATATAACAGGCCCTCAATATGTATTAGGAGTCAGGCATGTGGCTCTAGAATCTAAAGTTTTCTTGCCTTTGGACTCCAGGCAAGTTACCTAACAGCTCTATTTCTTCATGTGGAAAAGGGAGATAACAGTTTCACTCTCCTCAGTGCTCTGTTAAGGGTAAAATGTAAATGACATATATGAAGTGTTCAATGCAGTTTACACATTTGTAGTATTGATGATTATAACAAAATAACTATTGCACGGATATAAGTTAATTGACAAAAATGCAGAAGTAATTTCATACTATTTAACCTGGAGGTCAAGAGCTGGATGAGCAACTGCCTCAGAACCCTCTGATTCTTCTAAAAGGACACCCCGATCAGACTACACCCTTCTTTGTCTCCCCCAATGTGTCCTTCATGCTGTGATTACAATACCATTTCATTCTGTTTTGAATGCCACTTCCTTTCCAGCCTTTAAAAATGGTATCATTTTATTCAAGATTCAAACTGAATGCAAGGACCCCCATGCCATCTTCTTGGATTCCCCCACCATCTACCTTCCACACTCCATCCCCACTCCTTCCAAATACAACAGGTTACAAGTCTCTGCATCCTCTGTTATTCCATGGCAACCTGTTCACCACCTTCCTCACAGCACTGCCTACAATTGCCTGGTTGGCTCCTATGGCTTACCTCTATTCAATTATGAACTTCTGGTCAGTAGAGTCCATCTTCATTTTTTTAAATCTCCCAATGGAGGGAACATGGTGGGCCTCTGTCTCATTTAGGGGGATCGCATTGGATTGACTTAGCTGGAACTGACAGCCATTTGTGAAATCACCTGCTTCTGTTTACTCTCACTTCCTTGTAATTTGGTGATTTACTGGAAATGCATGGTCAGTTTAGTTTCTTAAGATGCACTATTAAAAAACAACAACACAGAATTGAGTAGCATGGGGCTGCCTTAAAAGTTATTATAAAGGATTTAAAAGTAGTATTGAAGAGACATGCAAATCAGTACCAAGAATCCACCCTACCTTATTTTTAGAGATTTATAGTTTCTTCCTACCCTTTTCTTTTAAAAGGAGTCAGGGTTGGTTTAATCAACAAGCTGACTGGAATATGTATGAAGTCTCCAACTCTCTGGATATTTTTAATCCTGAAAGTGTCTTCTGGCAGAGCATAGCCCTATCCATAGGTTTGGTTTTGGAAGCAAGCAGAATGAAAAGAAGGCTGCATTGTTCACATGTGGTTAAAAGTTCATTTAAAGGGCTTTTATAAAGAGATTTTAATATAATAATCCTTTTTTTGTAAAAGCAATACTTAAAAAGAAAATGCTTAATGATTAAAAAACACATTGAAAAAGACTCTCCCATTATTTCTAAAAAGTACCTGTACATTAAAAATATCTCAGTGCACATTGGTATCATATTTTAACTTTTTTTCCTGAAAAACATATTGACCTCTTCCTGATTTTTAGTTGTCTTTAAAATAAATAAACAGTCTTATTCACTGCATACAAACTAGCATTTTTAAATTATATACCAAGCTTTATAAAAGACATTATAAAAGCCAGTTTAAAATTATGCAAATAATTGTAAATGAATTCATCACATCTTGAAAATGCCACAGATTTTGAAGGCAGGTGGAGTGCATGAGTCTGTGCCCCCTTCATCTCTGTGGGTCCTTGGATAGACATACTCGTAGTCTCTCTAAGATTCCAAATCACTGGGTGAATTGTGGTACTTCTCTCAGAGGGCTAATGTGAGGATTAAAATAGAAAAAGCACATAAAATGCTTAGCATGGTGCCTAACACTTATGAATGCACAATAAACATTTCTTTTTATTGTTAAAAATAGATAATACGTTTCTACTCTGTTTCAGGCATGCTACCAGGCCATAATGACATAAACATAAGAAAAGGGTCCTGTTTTTACTCTCACTTTATTTAGTAGGGACCAAAGGACTGAGAGAATTAAAAGTGTTTTCTAGCTACTGACAGACAGTTAATGTGGGCACCAGAAGCAAATAAATGTCTTAACGTTTCCAAAACTCCAGCTGACAAAAACATTCTATTGATTTGGATGCTTTAAAGGCTAGCGATTCTAATAGCTGTGGGGGAGGAAGAAATTTTGCTCTACCCTCCTTAAGTTCTTTTGGCGGGTCTAATAATTAAATTTACATGAGACAGCTTTATTATGGGCAAGGGCCTTAATTTAAATTCTTGCAAGCAGGATGTCAATTGCGTTCAGCTCAAAATGATCCTCATGTCAAAATAGCACATCTGGGGGAAGCCGGCTTTGAACCCCTTCGTTGCCAAAATAAGTTTTCAGTCCTACATAACTTCCAGTTTGGAGCTCAGGTGGCCTGAAGCTTATCAACAAGGAAGGTAGACATCTTGTTTCTTTTAGTGTGCTATCCTGGGCTAGTAATTTGAATAAACAGTTTTGTCAGCCTCAATTACCTTTCTTCTTTGTCGTCAAAATAACTCTTATTGATCCCTCAAAAACCAGTCCAAAAGTAACCTTCTCTTTGTTTTTCTATTTGCCCAATATTAAATCTATTGTCTTTGGTGTTTCTAGTGCACTCTATCATATCTCTCTATTATAGTACCTAATATAAAATAGACTAATGTTTTCATTATTTATTCTCTAAATATAAAAATTGGGCTATCATGCCTGACCATATTGAGATGTGTATCCTTATTAGAAATGTTTTTTTTTTTGGCATTGAATAAGGATTGTCTCTTTAAGTACCATATGACCAAATTTAAGCCTGTCATTGATTGTGTGGCCTGAGTATGATGCTTAATTTCTAGAACTTAGTTTCTTTAAGTTCACAATACTAAAATTTGGACTATGTACCCACTTAAGATCCTTTTGGCTCCAAATTCTATGAGTTTGTAACATTGAGTGAATTAAACTGTGCAGGTTATGCTTCCTTCATTTCAAAAATTAGAAAACCAGAGCTTAGGGAGTTTAAGCAACGTTAATGGTATTTAGGAAACAAGTTATTAGTGTGTTTCAGAGCATGAGCTTTGGAGACAGAATGCCTGGGTTTGAATGTTGTTCCCACTGCTTGCTTGTCCTGTGACTATAGACAAGTTGAACTTTCTGCTTCTTTATTATCTATAAAATGGGGATGATAATTAGATATATGTGATAAGGTTGATATAAACTTTCAACTAATTAACATATGTAAAGTGCAAAGACCTGATTCATAAAAAGTATTCAATGTGAGCTTTCATGCTTACCTAGTATCTCACACCAGAAGATTCTGGAATCAAGTCTCCTACCCAGACAAACGATGCTTTTTAATATACCACAAACTCTCTAACATAGTAGTTTAATTAGTTATCAACATATACATATACCGGCAGATAGAGTCTATTGTGTATTCTGTGTTGTGCTAAGCACTGTACTTCCTTTTCTTGTTAATCCTCACAATGACCCTGTAAGGTGAGTGTTAGAGGTCTATGATACCTTACCTGCAATTTCAAAATCAAAGAAGCTGAGAACACTGAAAGTGTTTCATAATTCATTGGATGACTTTACTTGAACCCTTTTGAGGCAAAAATAGGACTTGAAATGACATAGGTTATTTATAGGCCTTATTCCATTTAGTGTAAACATTTATATGATTCACTAGACAAATTTAAGAGAGTACCATCCCAAATCTCCTGAGAATGTTAATATGACATATTAACATTATTTGTACTGTGTTGCCTTTTATCAATCAAAACTTCTAAATGCTATCTTTTTAAAATAATGGAAATGTTTTATAACTGGATTGTGGTGACAGTTGTACAACTCTGAAAATTTACTCAAAAATCATTGAATTATACACCTAAAACAGATCAATGTTATAATATATAGAGTATACCTTCCTTAATAAAGCTATCTTCAACAGGCCACTAAAATATGTATAATTATTAGGAAAAATAAAATTAATAAAGTAGCACCTATAACCCTTTTTTTAAGTTTAACATTATCATTGGCTGTGGTATTTGGTGTTTTTGACTGAGGCTGAACTTGGTTGACAAAGTGCTATCCATACAGAGTTTGAATCCATAATGACATATTAAGAAGTACTGTAACATTTTCCACACAAGAGAAAACACAATTGAGCCTGAGTTTTTATTAAGGAATTATAGGTCTTTATTATCATACTAGAGGCCCAGTGCATGAAATTCATGACGGGGGTGTGAGGTGGGGGGTGTCCCTCAGCCCGGCCTGCATCCTCTCGCAATCCGGGACCCCTCGGGTAGGGTCCCTAGGCCTGCCCAGCAATCAGGGCCTATAGGGGCTTTCCTTCCCCTGGCTGCTGGCAGCTGGCCCCGCCCCTGCCACTGCCACTGCTTGCCATCTGTGTGGTGCTGCCCCCCATTCCCTGCCACCAGTTGCCTCCCTCTGCGGGTGACAGGCATGGGATGCGATCCCTTGGCTGGCCTGGGTCTCCCTCTGCAGGGTGATCACTGGCTGGCCCTGCACACCCACCACAGCATTGCAGGCTGGTGGCCTGGGCCTCCCTCTGTAGGGTGATTGTGGGGCAATGGCAGAGCCCCCCAACCAATCGCATCACACCCACCTTGGCTGGCCTGGTGCCAGTGCATGTCATAGAATGGTTGTCCAGAAGGTCGTTCTGCTGTTTTCGGTGCCAGTGCATGTCATAGCATGGTCATCCAGAAGGTCGTTCTGCTGTTTTTGGTCACTCGGTCGATTTGCATATTATGCTTTTATTATTATAGATTCATTTTACAAAAACCAAAACCAAAGGTTGGAAATGTTATTTGCTCAAGAAGACTCAGATACTACATGATGGAGCTGGTATTCTAATTCATGCCTGACAAACTTAGAATTGAAACTTTTATCTGCTTCTCTTGAAGATACATACAATTGTGGGAAGGATAGTAACAAATAAGGAATTTTGGTTTAAAAAAAATCTTCTCTGATATATCCATGTTACAGAAATGTAAAAGTGTCTAACAGAATTGAATTTTTAAAAAAATTTTTGAGTTAGAACATTAATCAACCAACTTTCTTCTCTTCAGAACCTAGCTATTCTGTCAAAATACTCAAAACTATTTAGTTTTTATTATTTTCTTTGTGTACTCTTTTCAAACAGTAATCATTACCTGAGCTAAACTCAATAGCCAGAATTAGATAAGCAAGTAAAGAGAACAAAGATGGAAATATTCATCACCAACTGTGTTTTCATTTTTTTCTCCATCAAACTCTTTAACAAAAGAGTTATCTCCCAGAGTTCATCTTCCCTTGATACAATTGGATCCCTCATCATAATGTGAGTCCACAGAATGATCTGTCGAATTAGAAAAGCAATAAATACAGTTCAGTCCAGTTTCCTGGGAACGATCAAATGTTTTGAGTTTGACTTCCTCTCTATCCCTAAAAAACATTTCAGAAGGAAAAGACTGATGAATTCCTCATTGGTCTTTTTCCTTTGTATGTTTTGTTAGAGTTTTTTAAAGCAGGCTGTGAAAAGTTGTTGTTCATTAATGAAACTCAAAAAGTAGTCACATCCCTTTGAAGTTTAAGACAGCATCTGTTTCACTGTCCAAAGAGAGTAGAGAAATCACCATCTTCATCACATGGGTTTCAAAGTAATTCAAGTATTGCCACCCAGAAGTTGCAGGTGCAAGATTATAGCTAGCTTTGTTTTATAAAGCATATTCTTGCGTGTGTGTGGTGTGTGCGCGCGCACGTGTTTGTGCTCACACACACATGCAGAATAAGAACCAGGTCTCATAAAATGTAAGTTACAAACTCATTGATAGTAAGTTAAGATGGTTCTTCAGGTAAAATTTTGTCAGTTACCTATCAAAGCCATTTAGCATTTAGTCAATAATGATGTAAGTCATTGAAAAAAATCTAAAATTTCTAAGGGACAAGTATTGCCACCCAGAAGTTGCAGGTGCAAGATTATAGCTAGCTTTGTTTTATAAAGCATATTCTTGCGTGTGTGTGGTGTGTGCGCGCGCACGTGTTTGTGCTCACACACACATGCAGAATAAGAACCAGGTCTCATAAAATGTAAGTTACAAACTCATTGATAGTAAGTTAAGATGGTTCTTCAGGTAAAATTTTGTCAGTTACCTATCAAAGCCATTTAGCATTTAGTCAATAATGATGTAAGTCATTGAAAAAAAATCTAAAATTTCTAAGGGACAACTTAACTTTTCCAGTTCAGTTCACTGAAAGGGATATGAGAAATCAAATTCAAGCATTATACAGAGGACACTATCTCTCCTATCCTTCCTAATTAAGATTTTAAAAGTTAGAGTATTAAAAATAATAAATATAAAACATTAACTTGTCAGTCTTTTGATGTACAGTTATGGCATTTTGGGGAGGAGGGAGTCATAAGTCAACTAATCTGTATAATCTATCTTTCATAAGCCTTATCAGTAATACAACTTCTATATTTTCTAGTTTGGGTTTCCTTAGACTGAGAACTTTAGAAATGCTTGGATCATAATCTCAATGCAGAAACCTTCAATATTTTTAATAGTTTCTCATCTATACATTCACACCTAACTTGATAGCAATTATTTCAAACAATGTTAGCTTTTATGTCTCCATTTATTTCCCCCCACACACATTATGATTTATTAATTTATGTATAATTTAACAAAGTAAGCAATCACAATAATAGTTATCAAAAATGGAGTAAGCTTCAACTTCTAAGAATATAAAGTAGATATACTTTTCACTATTCCTCCTACTAAACACAACTAAAAACCTTGAAAATGATACATAAGAGAAACAAATGAAAACCTTGAAAGGTGAAGAAAGAAGGCAGACTGGCTAGAGGACTTGGTAAGTTTCTGGCAGTCTCTTTTAATGTCACATATCTCAGACATAGCGTTGAAGAAGGTGGCCACTTAAAATTCCACAAACTCAAACAAACAAACAAAAACCTACATTGAAGTCTCCTCTCTTTAGCCAAAGAAGTAGAAAAGGGCAGCCTAGTAAGATGGCTAATTTTGAATTTAAAAAATTGCTCCACTTCAGCCAGGTGGGCGTGGCTCAGTGGTTGAGCATTGACCTATGAACCAGGAGGTCATGGTTGAGTCCCGGTCAGGACACATGCTGGGGTTGCTGTCTCCATCCCCAGTGTGGGGCATGCAGGAGGCAGCCAATCAATGGTTCTCTTTCATCATTGATGTTTCTATATCTCTCTCCCTCTCCCTTCCTCTCTCTCTTGCAAATCCATAATTAAAAAAACACACAAAACGTATTTCAAAAAAAGAATGAAGGGGAAATCAAGATGTTCTCAAATAAAGGAAAACTAATTTGTCCCTGGCAGACTTACCCCAAAAGAATGACCAAACAATGTTCTCTAAGCAGAAATAAATAATAAAAGAAGAAATCTTGGAACATCAGGAAGCATAATGAGATACATATTTTAAAATATCAATAGGGGTGAAGCAAGAGAAAGCAGGGTCACAGGATTTGTCCAATAGGTTGGGAATTATTATTATTTAGTATTATTTTTAAATGGGATAAATAAAACGGACATTGATGGTGTTAAAACAAAGGTTTTAACTACCAAAAGCTGAGTGGGCCCAAGTAACTACCTATTGGTCCCCCAAACAGGTCTGCCCTGTTTACCCCAGTTCAGAATTTTTTTTAAAGTCAGAAGGCAGAGATTTTATCAAGAAACCTTACCAGCAATCTATTGGGGCAGCATTTGGGCCAGTTAATTAAAGTTTGACAAAAGGGCCAAGGTCCTTAGGCTTGAACCCTCACTGGGGGCCCAAAGCCTTTTACACAAGTGGGTAAAATGGGGTACTGGTGGCTGGTAGTATGTTCTTGCACTAGACACATTGAGGTGTTAGAGAATTCTCAATTTGAAACTTGATTTATACATTTTTATGAAGGTATATTTGTTAAAGTAGAAAAAAATATTCATTACTTTGGCAACTTCATTTACGAATATTAGGCATTTAGACTGCTAATAAACAGACAACCAAGTAAATATGAAGATCTAATGGATTTCACTAGTTGATTCATGAATCGAGCAGCATTCCAATTAAGCAACTAGGACACTCTGAAGCGTTTTACAAAATGCAAGGTAAGGGAGCTGTTAAAAATGAAAACAGAAGCTTATTTTGGGGGCCAGGACATGTTTCTTTAGAGGGAAAGAACATGAAGGGTTTTTGTCATGCAGATTGCCTCTTCTTTCTATGGGAAATGGAGAGGGCTCCCAGGACAGATTACCTTATTGGTGTTTGGCCAGAACATTTCAGACTGGTTGGTTAAATTTACATTTCTGGGAGAGGTTGAAACTGCAATTAGGTCATGTATTAAAGCTAGGTGTGGTATCATGGGCTTTCAACCCAAGTGATGCCATTTTGGGTCTGTGGTTTTTTGTCTTTAACAAGATGTATGACCTGTGAGCCTTTATTAGTACTCTTGCACTGAGTACTGCAAATGTTAACGACAAGACTATGGTCCATAGTAGGTGCTCAATAAGATTTTGGCGAATAAATACTTGGCAACAATGAACACAATGACTCAATATGAGGACAAATGTCAGAGAGGAAATCAAATTGGCCAGAATTTCCCAGAGGAAAAACTCTTCTGCTATACTTCCAATTCAATATAGTAAGTCAGACAGCATAAATTCAGTTATTGGAAGAGAGTTGGGAAGCCATATACAAGTTAGTTTATTAAGGAATTTAAATAAAGATATGAGAAATAGCAAATGTATCCTTCCCTTTGTTTTAAAAATAGAGGTGTAAAGATTTATATTTAGTTAACCATTTATTTTTGGACATTCCTACCAAAGGAACTTACCAGAAGTCCTGGCATAGAATTTCTTGATTCAATCTGGCCTGAATCACTAACTCATTGTGTGTGACCTGGGGCCAGTCACTTGTCCTCTCGGCACCTCAGAACATTTAGCTAGAAACAAGGGTGTAAAGCAAGAGTGTGCTGAAAACAAGATGCCCCACCTAAGTTAGTTTTCCTGGGTAAATACATTATGGTAGAAAAAGAACATTCAACTGTTTGAAAGAAGTATTTTTAAATTGATTTTTAATTTTTCTTAAACATAGGACTTTCTATAATTTAGGTAGATTTGGTTAATACTCATACATCAGAAAATTCCTTCTAAAGTACATATTCATGGCTAGCGCTTAATAAGTACATTAAAAGGATTTTCTTTAGAAATTAAAAAAAAACTGACTTTTCAGTCTTCAAGAAGACGAATGTTTTTGTTGTTGTTTTTTAATTTTTGTGCATCAAACAACTCAAAAAGAGTCTGGAGACTTTGCTAGAAATGAATGATACAGATTTCACCTGGCCAGTGTGGCTAAGTGGTTGACCATTGACCCACGCACCAAGAGGTCACTGGTTTGATTCTCAGCCAGGGCACATGCCAGGTTTGGGGGCTCAATCCCCAATGGGAGGCATGCAGGAGGTAGTCGAAGGATGGTTCTCTCTCATTGATGTTTCTCTCTCTCTCTTCCTCTCCCTCCCTCTCTTTCTAAAATAAATGAAAGCATAAAAAAAATTATTCAAGAGTCTTAGAGTTTGAAAAGTGGAAATACAACTAGACAATACCCACAGTGTTCTGAAAAAGAAAGAAAAGCTAAGAGTTCTTAGAGTAAAAAGTGCATTCTTGAGAAGATTTGGTCCTGCCTTCTCAGCCTCTGGATTGGTCCAATGCGGTAATCCTCTGGAAGACAGGTGGTCTGGATAATCGATGTCAGATCGCCTGGACACATGAACATTCTTTCCTTAGTCCTTCAGTGGGTAATTAGAGGATTATCTCAAAATTTAATGTATGTTCAGGAATTGATCAGGACTGGAAAGTTAAAAAGTTTGATTTCTCAGGCTAGTTAAAACAAGAATAACATTGTTTCCTTACACCTCAAGTTACTTGATTTTAATAATTTAGCAGCTTGACTATAGTGACCCCATCTTATTTCTTTACTCTCTTCCTCATGAGCATAATCTAGAAGTCTAGGAAGCCTCTCATGACAGGGGAAACTGAACAGCTCCATTGCAACCAAGAAGTGAGTTCTTAGGCACTTGTTTTTCAACCTAAGTGTTTCAACAACACCAATAATGATGATTGACATTTATTGTACACTTATCAGAGGTATAGATGAATAATTTTATTTACTCCCCCATGATCTTCTAAGCAAAGATTTTACTACCATTCCTGTAACCATAGAACCAGCTCAAAATGGTTCTGTCTTGGCCCAGCCAGCATGGCTCAGTGGTTGAGCTTTGACCTATGAACCAGGAGGTCACGGTTAGATTCCTGGTCAGGGCACATGCCGGGGTTGCAGGCTTGATCCCAGTGTGGGGTGTGTAGGAGACAGCTGATCAATGATTCTCTCTCATCACTGATGTTTCTATCTCTCTCTCCCTCTCCCTTCCTCTCTGAAATCAATAAAAATATATTTTTTAAAAAATGGTCCTGTCCTGTTTTACAATATACAGAGCTGCTTTTCAGAGACAACAGACAAAAACTGCAAGTCATGCAACAGAAGCACGCACAGAGGAGAGAACTTTGACTTCCATCTGCACCCAGAACCAAAGTCTCGCTCCTTCCCCACTCTGTGGAACCAAAGAACAGAGACACAACCAGACCTTGAATACCACAACCTTTTCTGAAGCAAAGGGTTCATTGTTCAGGAAGATCCTGTGTTGATACCCCTTTACCATAGATGGCTAAGCTCCAAGGTCCTCCAGTTAAAATTTGCCCTTCTAGTGCTTTTGCATACCTGTTTCCCTTGTACTTTAAAAAAATCCACCCCAAACTCTGGATCTGAGAGTTTGGACTTTTGAGCTTTAACTTCCAATTCTCTTGGTTGCACCATCTATATATATAGAAAACCCTAAGCGACCGGTCGACTGCTCGACCATTTGAACGGTAGCTATGATGCGCACTCACCACCAGGGAGCAAACGCTCAATCACAGGCATGAAAACATGGAACAGACTAATGAATCTCAGAGGGAAGGGGGGAAAGGGGAGGGCAGGAAGAGATTACCAAAGATCTTATATGCATACTAGAGGCCCTATACACAGATTCATGCACTGGTGGGGTCCCTCGGCCTGGCCTGCAGGGATCGGGCCAAAACCGGCAGTCTGACATCCCTTTGAGGAGTCCTGGATTGCAAGAGGGTGCAGGCCAGACTGAGGGATCCAACCGGTGCACAAATCTGTGCACCGGGTCTCCAGTTCATAATAAAATAGCCAGCATTTCTCTATTGCAATTCTGGTTGTTTAGTATCCAGGTGGACAAACTCTTTCTGTCCTGTAACATTCCCACTTTAAATAGAGAATAACTGAAGTTTAGCGAGATTAAGCAATTTGCCCAAGACCACAGATATTAAATGTGGTGGTACCCCAAACAAATAATTTGAGTCTAGAACCTTCAGTTTTATACCTGATGTTGCATCCTCTGTTCTAGAAATCATGGGATGAATAGGCCAGCAGATAACCTATTGATTGTATAAACTTTGTTTACAACATACAGTCATTAAGTAGAGAAATTCTTTAAAATTCACAATTGTATTTTGCAAAAACAACAACAAAAGGACCCTTTCATGATCAAAGTAGATTTAAGTACAGAAGTCTAATTTTAAAGAACTGTGGGTAAAAAGCCCAGGAAAGTAATTTCTTCATCTAGGGCAAAAGTTAAGCTTCAGAGTGCATAAGAATTACCGGAAGAAGCTTTCAAAATAGGTATTGCCCCATGACTTAACATTACAAATTCTGATAAAAGAGATCTGGGGTTTGGACAGGGAATCTATTTTTAAAAGCGGCCAGATGACTGAGCTGTAGGCTGCCCTTAATCCACACATTGAGAAACACAACTTTAAATCTCTTTTCACCTGTGATATTTGGAGTCACCTGACTTTTCAAAACAAACAATGAGACTACTGCCCAAATTGCTTAATTAGAAGTCCAACAAACTTGGTGTGAACAAATAACATGTGCTGTCTAGAAGAGGTGAGTCAGGAACAAAATCAAAATACTGTATGTCCTGGTTCCTGGTTTAAGCATAATATAGAAATGGAACCATTACATACAACATTCTCAGACCCACTCCAATCTGGATTGAACTCTGAAATTTAAAAGTACTCAATTTTAAAGTTCTAAGGGAAAGAGCATTCCTATAATTCAGAAAAATGTAATTCCTTCTAATAGCATCACAATTGCTTGCTTTGATCCTCAAGTTACCCTATCCATGGTAGGCAGGATGTGACTAAATGCAAGAAAGGAGTCACACTTTTGAATGGCATTTTTAGGACTGAGAGTGGCAGTACCAGCCCTCAGGTGCCATTGAAATGGTAATTCTGCTAATTCGGTCTTGGAACTAAAGGATCTCTTGGATAAAGGTAGGAAGTCTCACTTTTCTAAATTGCTTCAGGTTTTTCCTCCCTAGGATTTCATCCACTTGTATGTATTCAAAGGCAGGCTTCTTAACCTAGAATCTTGGAGTAGTATGGATTTTCTTGTCCTCCTAAAATATAAACTCTATGCCCAAGGAAAGAGGGGAAAATAATCTTATATTCCCAGATTCCTATTTCCCTTGGATAGCTTTCTCCAAAATGCCTAAATTTCCCTTCATCTGAGATCACCCCTGCCATTAATGTATTAAAAAAATTTTAGTGTGAATCCAGAAAAAAATAGATTTGCTTAGTTTTCTTCTCCCTTTGCCTTCTTTAAACCTTTAAGTATATGATGTGACTTCTAATTAATTAGGAAGATATAGGGTTTCATAGTATTTCCCAAGACTGCACAATGCTTCTTTTGGGAAGGGAATTTTTAATCTGTCCAGGAACAGGTTTTGGGGAAAACAATCTGTGAACCCTCTGAAACTGTATGGAAATTTTTTAGTATATATTAACATTTCTGGAAACAAGGTCATATATATATATCAACAAAGAATTCTTCTACTTAGGAAACTTTAACAACCACCCCCTCTAATAAGAAATAAACTAGTTTTCAGAAATTAAGAATATCTTTTTTAAGGTTTTGAGAAGCTGGAAAGTTAGTTAAGCTTTTCAGGAAGCACATGAAATGCCACATAACCTCCAAGGAAGTTTATTTACTGCAAACTATGTAGTTACTTAATCTATTTCCACAGTCAAGACTATTAGCAGTTGCTTGTGGACAAAGACATATATTTCAAAATCTCCTTAGTTATTGCAATTGAGACTATTAAAATATCAAGGGACAATTGGATTACAGACTTGCACCCTGAGTAGCACTTTCTGCTTTTGTTGATTTGTCATGTAAAATATAAACCCTGGTTGACAAAATAAAGCATTTAAATAAAGGATAATAGTTTTGTGTTTTTCTGTAACATGGGTCAGAAAAATGCAAAAGATAAACCTACCATTTAGGCTATGTAAAATAAATTCCCCTCCCCTCCATTAAAAACACAGATAGATTTGGAAATAATTCTTAAAATTCAAATAGTATAATAATATGAAAATAAAGCTTCCACATGTTTATTCAATAATTTAAGGTGAATTTCCTAAATATAAGATTTTCTTTTTTAAAAAAATAAATCATTCAGGTGGCTGTATTTGGGGATTTTGTTGTTAATCAAATCACAATTATTAATCTCAGGTACTTCTGAGTAGCCATCTTTTAGGGTTTAGACTAAGTCGTAATATTTTAAAAAATATATATATTTTATTGATTTTTTTACAGAGCAGTCATAAATCTGTTTCTTTTTAATATATATATATTTTTATTGATTTCAGAGAGGGAGAGAAAGATAGAAACATCAATGATGAGAGAGAATCATTGACTGGCTGCCTCCTGGACACCCTCTAGTGGGGATTGAGCCAGCAACCCCGGCCATGTGCCCTTGACTGGAATTGAACCCGGGACCCTTTAGTCCACAGGCTGGCGCTCTATCCTCTGAGCCAAACCGGCTAGGGCGTAAGTCGTAATATTTTAAAGTTAGTTTTCTCATCCATGGAAAGATATGTTGAGAGACAAAGAGAATATCTGATAATGTATTTTTCTCCCTTTCCTTTCATTTTGGGTAATCCTTAAACAAAGTTTTAATAATATTCAGAGTCTACTTTGAAATGATCAACAATTGGATAAGTTACTATGCTATCTGATATAGTAAGATCTTCAAAACCTATGATGAGAAATAAAATTATGCTCTCTACCTAAATCAATGAAACAACAAGTAATTTGATCTCTTCCAATCTGTTCATTCTAATTTCTGGGTGTCTGATGTTTCAATATCTACTCTATCCACATCTTCAAATCTAGTAATAAACATAACCATGCCCTCTTCAAAATTTTGTCTGAATTAACCCTAGAGCCTCAGGAGTTCAGCCTTGGAATTAACACTAAAAGTCAAGTAATCCAGTCTCTAAGTGGCACTGGAAAGCCCTTTGCATCATCCAAACCGGAAATTAGAGAATTAAATTCAAGGTCAATTTCTTTCAATTTTTGTACAACTCAGCCTTTTACAAAATTCTACCTTTCTTGAAGCTAGAATATGTTGTGTTTTAATCCCCCCTAGTGTATAGTTTTAGGGTCATTGAAAACATGTGAAATCTCACATGTATATACAAGCCCTATGAAAGTTTTCCAATGTCTGTCAGGTACTCCGTCCTATGTGTCATTCTATATAGTCATGCTTCATATGACGGGTTTACTACTGATATCCCTCTTCTCACTGTTAGATCTCAATATGCAACACTTTGTCTATGTTTTTTTAAAGGAAAACACCCAGGCTTGTACACTGCTACATTTGATATCCTATATAATAAAAGCCTAATATGCTAAGTGTCTGACCATTTGACCAGTCGCTATGACATGCACTGACCACCAGGGGGCAGATGCTCCAACCGGTAGGTTAGTTTGCTGCTGGGGTCTGGCCAATCGGTACTGGGCAACATGGGCCGGACATGGCCTGGAGCCCTCCCATGGTCCCTTCCCTGGCTGGCCAACTTCCTGCGTCCCTCCCCAGCCCCGATCATGCACCAGTGGGGGTCCCTCGGCCTGGCTTGCACCCTCTCGCAATCCAGGACCCCTCGGGGGATGTCGGGGAGCCGGTTTCGGCCCGATCCCCACAGGCCAGGCCGAGGGACCCCACCTGCCGAGGGACCCTGCTCACTCCACAGATGCTGGGAGGGACCGCGGGAGGTTGGCTCCAGGGTGTGTCTGGCCCATCTTGCCCAGTCCCGCCCCTCCGGCCACCTTCTAATTCATTTCCTTTCAATGTGCACAAATCCGCGCACAGGCCAGGCCGAGGGACCCCACCGGTGCACGAATCTGTGCACCGGGCCTCTATGTTTAATATTACCCAAATTGAGGTCTGTAGACCCTTGGGGACTCCAAGACCCTTTCAGGGTATCCACAGATCAACACTATTTGTATAATAATATAAAAATTATTTTCATCTTATACTTTGTTGACACTTACACTTAAGAGTTATTGGTGGAAGTGGGGTGTCTACCAGTGGAGGTGAGGGATCCCTTCCCCTGCTTGGTGCTGGGGGTCAGGTTCTTATGATATCTTGAAAAAAAGAATTCCCTAAGACTTGCACAGGAGAATGAGTGAATTTTATTTGTGTGGAGTTATATCACTTGGTTTTAAAAGTCCCATTTCCCTTAAACCGGTCCGGGAAAAACTGCAGCTAGGGCCTCAGCAGAGCTGAAAAAAAAGCCAGTGTCCAAAGTGTCCATTCCATGGTGGAATTGAGTCCCGTATAACATCAAGTTAAAGTCCATTAGTCCATTGTGTGTGGGGCCCTCATAGCTATGGGTCATGTGAGTGAGCAGAGCATGGAAGCCCACAAGCCAAGATTCAGGAGTCAGGCCTCAGCAGCAGGAGAGCAAGCAAGAGAGAGACCCCCTTTGTTTAGGAGCTTAAATATCAAATCTTCCCTTGCTCACAGTGGCCACACTTACATACCTACTCTGGCCCATGCCTTGTTCCCAAGTATGACTGACAGGCAAGCACCCTCTTTAGGTCATTTAGACTTTACTGGGCATGCCTATAATATTCGGCCTTCCCTTCATTTCTTTCCAGTTAATGAATAACTGGGTTGATTACAGCAGTATCAATAGTGCAAAAATAATGGCGAATAAGCTACAAGTACTTTAGCTTGAAACAGGACAGTGGCACCAAACTGGACCATCATAGCAGTCTTTGTATTTTTACCCCCATGCACTCACAGGGAAATAAGAAGTAAATTTCATTTAAGAAAGCCTTTGATAAAGCAGTAAAAAGTATTAATTTCATTAAATGTCAACTCTTGAGTATGTCTTTTTAATGTTCTCTGTGAAGAAATGGAAAGTACACAGCTTGCCGTGCACCAAACGACCTTGGTTGTCTGGAGGAAAAGCTTTCATGTGACTGAGCTGGCCACTTTTATCATGAAATATCATTTTTACTTGAAAGAACAACTAATGGACAAACTACTGTTATTTGGATTTAGATATTTGGAAGACATTTGATTTTCTTGAAAAAATGTATGAAGTGAACTTGTCACTACAGTAAAAACAACAGGCAGTATTTGTTGCTAGTGATACTATCTGACCTTCCTTAATTTTATTTAAAATTTTATTATTGACTGATTTGTGAGAGAACGAGATTTGTTGTTCCACTTATTTATGCATTCATTGGTTGATTCCTTTATGTGCCCTGACTGGGGATCGAACCCACAATCTTGGTGTATAGGGATGATGCTCTAACCAACTGAACCACTCGACCAGGGCCTATCTAAGCTTTCAAGAGAAAATTATAAAATTTGAAAACTTTATTTGCTGCCATGACTATAACAGCTTTCCAATATGTAAAGACTTTTTTGGATGAGATTGGTGGTGAACTTAATGATTGTGATTTTTAAATATGAAGTAAGGAAATATATCAATATTTGAAAAATTTGCATAACTCATTGATATTTTCTAAATAATCAACATCTATTATAAATTCGTGAGTGATTATAAAAGATGTATTTAATGTGTAAGATAGACCAACAGGTTTTAATGCAAGAGTACACAAGTTTCATTCCTATTGTTTTAGATTCAACATTACAACTTATCATTAAGAATTACTATTTGTCAATTTTTTGTGTGGTATCTAAAAAGAATATATAAGAGAGTATTAAAATACTTCATTTCCCAATTACATATATGTTTGAGGCCAAATGATTTGATATATATCAAAGCAACAAAAAAAGGCAGCAGATATGAAAGTAAGCTGACATCTATTAAGTCAGATAGTAGAGATTTGGAAAAATGAAAAATGTCCCATTTCACAAAAAATTGTTATTGAGGTGACAAGTCATTGCATTTATTATTGTTTCAAATGGAATTAATAAGTACTTAAATTTTTTTCAATCAGCTTTTATTTTTTAATATGATAAGTATTGATATATCCCCTATAAGAAAGTTTTTTGAAGTTCTCAATAATTTTTAAGAGTGTATAGGGGCCCTTTACACCAAAGAAAACTTGAGAACCACTTATACAGAGAAGCATGAAGGTACTAAATCCTTTGTTTATTAGACATAAAAACACTTGTTTTGTGTTGTGTCACAAGGAGATTAGCAACAACATACTGTGACCTCACACTGACTCAAGTAGCACTCCTACCTCTGAAGTTCTCTGCTATGGCGTCTAGTATAGTTGAAACAATAGGTATTGGTTGGATTAGATATGTCTTAAGATGTCAAAACCAAAAACATCTATCACCTTCTGACCCAAACACTAATGTTTAAAACAGAAATGACACTTTAAATTGCTTATCAAATGTTATTCAGTTTATTGGTGCCATAGTTTGTTTGTGAAACTGAATCTCACGTCTCCTAATTTGCTGCTAGATGGCTAGAAGCCATAATTCAGGCCTGGGACTCAGAAAGGAATCTTGGTTAAATGTGAAGGTTTGGGGTGTACCCGTGGGCACACAGAATAATTACATCTATATAAATCTATGAGAATCAGGGAGGAGACTGTGGAAAGCTTAAGTAGGTCAAATTAGAGTTTGTAGGATGAAACCTCAGTTAATGCATATCAAGAATAATCTTTTTAAGGAATAGGAAGCCAGGAGACAGTTGCTAAAGTTTTTTTGAATAGCCACAATGGTTATATTAGGAAGATTTCCTAAGCGTAGAGTTTAGGCACTATGCTAATCTATTAACATAACAGCTCTGTAAAGCAGGTATTTTTTTCATTTATCAACGAGGAAATAAAGGTCTAGAGAGGTGAAATACACTTCCAGGCTCACACAAACAGCCTCCATCACACAATCCCACATCAAAGGTGGGATTTGAATTTCAGGCCTCCCTAAGAAAATGTGTTAGATGTACTATTTCACCTCCAGCTTTAAACTGTGCTAATCTCTTCCCTATTCTCTGTTTTTGGGGGGCA
>NW_005371843.1:3117811-3118419 GCF_000412655.1 Myotis brandtii | reverse complement strand
AATGCATGGATGTGTAATTAGCTTTTAAATTCATCCAGTCAGAAAACTAACTTTGACTTTATGGGCCATGAATTACAAGTACGAGGGGGTAAACAACAAATGTGATTTTGTTTAGTAAAGAAACCCTGTTTTACTAAACAATTTCATTGCTTAACTATTTCTACAGGAACAGTTAAATGCAACAAAGCCCTGCAATCCTGCATTACATGTAATATTCACGGAAGGGTAGAGCTGAGGTTAATTAAGTTCTTGTGGGGTTCCACAAACTAGACTCTCGATATCCACAACTTCCACCCTACCCCTAAATCAGTGTGATCCACATGATATGTAGGAGTACATAAGTTGCATAATATATTTTAAATCATAATTTAGCACTTAAAACTACTATAAAAAATTAAAAGGTGAGAATCTGATTAAGTGGGATGAAATTGTGTTCTGAAATTTAAGCCAGTTCCTTGAGAGTTGAACCACAAAGGCAGGGTTCAAAGGGTGAAAGAAGCCTTGAAGGTTTGTAGGGGGAAATTGGTAAGTGGGTCTCCTCAGAGCGATGTGAAGTCACCAGGCCAAGGCAATGCTTGCCAGAGGTGTAACAGCCCTGTCCGGGGGTG
>NW_005371843.1:3114846-3117574 GCF_000412655.1 Myotis brandtii | reverse complement strand
GGGGGGTGGCCTGGGGTGGGGGTGGGGTGAAGGTGGGGGTGGGGTGTGGGGTAGAGATCGAAATGAGTACTTTGCAGTTGGCCCTTGGGTACTGGGTTGGCTAACTACCTGGTATTGCAATAAAATATTTGCCCTCTAATCACATCCCCCCAACACCACACCCTGTTTGACGTGTTATAAAGCATCCCTTCCAGTCGACTCGACTTTTTTGTTTTGATTTCGTCATTATTGTCCAAGATATGTGATAAGGAGCAATAATCTAGTTTTCAAGGCTTAATCGAGTTGGAAAGAAGTCCATACCTCAGAGGAACCTTGGATAGAAAAGGAAAAAAAAAAAAAAATCTCCAGAGGCCACATTCGTTATTTGTAAACTCATTCATTTTTTCCCAAACAGTGCCACCTACTGTCCATTGTAAGTCATCAGGAGGGTTGTTGGCGAGGATGAAAGAGAAATAAAGGGGGTAAAAAAGTAACCGAGAAAACGAACCCTTTTCAGCCTCGGGACAATGGGAGAGAGATGAGAAAAGACCACCTTGAAGCAAATAAATAAGTATTTTGACTCCTCTTCTTAAAAGGCTCGCAAGAAGCAAAAGCCACTTAAGCCATTACTTTAGAAATGCTTTTTTAAGGGCGCTATTTTCGAGTCCTCCGAAGGGCTATTTTATTTTTATTACATTTTATTTATAATGCATGCTGTTAGCATATTTTTTACGTTAGGGGAGCAGGTTAAGAAAAAAAACAAACACCGCACAATTATGTTTCCGCTTTTCCCGCCCACCCAAGGCGGAAACGACTGTGAAAGGGGGATTTGGACACATCAGCTCAGAAACTTCTGAGTTGGAGGGAAGAAAGGGTTAGCAAGTAGTGAATGGACCAGTCGCCGACTTTTTAGAGACTCCCGGGCATGTACACACACACACACACACACACACACACACACACACTCCAGCTCGCTCTCCCCAGAGCGGTTACTTAGCCTAAGGGTACCACTTGGCCTTAAAGCAAATTACTTAAACACTATGCAGAGTTGATCGCAAAGAGGGAATCCTTGTAACTAGGACAGGAATCAGGGATGTCTACAAAGCGTGGCCTCCAGCTCCACCGCTGGAGAACGGAGGGACTCAGGTGGTGGCCAGCATGAGTGCCCTGCATCTCTCTGCACACGTTAGCAATCAAGTTAATTGAATTCATTGGAGTTTAAAACCGGCCTCCAGCTCAGAAAGGGCTTTGAATGGCCAATTTTTCTCTGCCTCTCCCCGCCTCCCGCCGGCCCGCCCGCCCCTCCGGGTTCCCCAGTCCGCACCTCCCTTCTCCACTCCCCTACCCCCCACTCCCTCCTCCGCCCTATTAAAACACCCACCAGCTCACTAGTTAAGACCCCCTTAAGTTGGAGGAGGCAGAAAGGCAACAGCAGCGAGGAAGGAGAAGTCAAGACGTCTGGAAAGAATTACCCAGTCCTGGCTTCCAGCAGCCCATTGAACCAGGGACTTGAACCAGTCCCAGCCAAAGACTTTCTCCTGATTCTGCGCTTCCTGGGTTCTGCTGAGTCTTCACCGGGCTTTTTTTTTTTCTTTCTATACGAAAAAGAGAAGAGATTTCCCGATATCAGGGGAGAAGGACTGGAGCAAAAAGAATAACAATAAAAAAAATTTTTTTAAATTAATTTATTTTTAAAGTTAAATTTTTTTAAAAAAAAGAATCAGGAGACTTAAGTGCAGCGGAAATATCCAAGAATATTGGTGAAATTTCCTTTTAAAGTGGGGGAAGAATCAAACCTTTAAGGTTCCCGCATCTTTCTTTAAATGTTGTTTTTAAACTTTTTATTTTTTTTGGCCGGTCGTCTCAAATTCATCTGATCTCTTATTACCTCAATTCTGGAAACTGCCCGCCACCGGCCCTCCGGGACCACACAGACAGGCCGAGGACAACTTTATGACCAAGAGCTGAACAAGGTACGTTATACTGGCGCGATTTGGTGAAGGACGAGGGTGCTCGAATAGGCCAGGGGAGGGAAGAAATGATCTACATAGGTGTTTTGTGTTTTTTTTTTTTAAATCTTTACAGTCAGTTTTCGACAGAAAAGTGTGAGGTCTGAAAATTTCCAACAGACTGAAAAGCAGTGGATATTGCAGATAACTGTCAGGCTTAGCAACCTTGTCTTTCCCCATCCCTGCGGCGCTCTCCAGAAATCCGCTGCCTCGCTGGGAGCACAGGTAACCTCTCTGCCCGGTAAAGACTGCGCGTCCCGGGATGTACTTTTCCATTCCACATCTTCCGGAGCCGCCGAGGGGCTCCCCAGTTAGGAAACCAGAATTCCCACTGTTGTAAGGAAAATGCATTTCTTCTCCTTCCCATCCCATTTTCTTCTTTTTCCCATCCACTCGATGTGGGGAGGAAAACCCTGGAACTGCCCAGCGCGTTTTAAACTTCCAAGTGGGCAGCCCGCTTCTTACTTGTAATGCAAAGGGTTAAAACGATCGGGGTTCCTAGCTGGGACCCCAAGAAGGAGGGTACTTCCCCACCTCCTCGCCGCTACCGGCCTCCTTCGGCCACTCCCCCCTTTCTCCAGCCTCCCCTCCTGTGCACTCCCTGCACCCCATTAATGTGTCAGGCTGGGTCTGTCCGGGCTGAGCCCGGCTCTGGAAGCCTTAATCAGGCGCGGCGTCCCTGCCGCAAGCGGTGGCGGTCCCAGATCCCGGCGGGAGGGGGGCGGGCATCTCCTCTGTCC
>NW_005371843.1:3080345-3111649 GCF_000412655.1 Myotis brandtii | reverse complement strand
GCGAAGGTGGGAGGCGAGCCAGAGGCTGGGTCGGGATGGATAATCAACACCTTGGGCGGAATTCGTCATGCTGGTTCCCGCCCAGCGTGAGCCTGGGCTCCGAAATGGGTCCCTGTGAACAGGAGGGCGGGTCTGAAAGGAGGGTCTGTGTGAGGGTGAGAATGGGGAGGCGAGGGAGGCTTTTTCCTCCAGCCAAGGAGACGCAGCCGAGGGGAAACGGTGCTGAAAGGATAATTAAGGCTGGAAAGAGGAGCTGGGAGCGGAGAGGCGGTTCCTGGGGAGGAGGCTTTACAAGACCCGGCTCCTATTACACCGCCTTAGGTGCCAGCTTCCCCCGTGCCTCTCCCTCCATCCCCCAAACGCCCGCGCACCGCACTTGGGCTCCCCAGCCCCGCGCGCCTCCCAGGCGAGCGAGCGGCTAGAGCCACGCTCCCTGGAGGTGCGTGTAGGAGCCCTGTCGCCCCCGCCCTGCCCTCCACTTTTGGGGATCGCTGCTGCGGCTGTCTTCCAAACAGCTGCCCAGAAACGCTACACTCCTCCAACCCACGTGGCTGGCCTGGGATTGCCTTTGACGTCACGCCCCGGGGGGAGGTGTGACGCAATAGATAGGGAAGTCCTGATTGGTCACGAAGGGCTTCCCCCGAACTCCAGGCCTAAGTATATATAGACTCACAGCTCAGTGTTGGTAGTTATGTTTTGCTGAGAGTGAGGCAGTTAAGAGGAAGAACAACTTCCCTGCCCATTGTAGATTTTCAGGCTTTTTTTTTTTCCTCCTGCAGATTTCTCATTGCAGTGAAGGCGCATGATGATGTACATTTAGAGATGTTAAACGGGATTATGAATTTTTAAAGTCATTTTAACAAAAATTTAAAAGGTCAACACTTTCAAACATGCCAATGATTAAATGTTTAAAATTAAAATGTGTATTTGTATGGAATTGGCTAGAACAACTAATATGCCTATCACACTCTTTGTAGATACAATTTTAAAATTTTATAGGATAGGGTTGAAAAGAACTCTAAATTCTAAACTTTTCCATCCCAATGTGTGCAGTTTGACGCATTCGTTATATTAGTTTTCACTGTATTTTTTAAAAAGGCAAAATCAATCAGTTTTCCTAGTATTTTGGCTATATTTTTACATTTTCAATAAAAGTTTAACTCTTTAAAGTACCTATTTTAGTATGTATATTATGTTGTGTATGCATTTGCAATTTTGGAACAAATAACTTTAGAAGTCTAAATAGACATTTCTGGATTATAGTGTTACAATTAGGATATCATCACTCATTGAAAAATACATATATGTAACCTGAGTTGGGTAAATAGAAACATGTACTGATGTATTGTAGATTTATTGATAAACAGTTATTACCTGAGTTGCTTGTGTTACACTTAGAACTAAATCCTTTATTTCTTTTTACCTTTCCCCCCTTTTAAATATGTCTATTGATTTTAGAGAGAGAGGAAGGGAGAGAAACATCCACAGGCTACGCCGCCCCACCCCCAACCCTGTCAGGTGCCCTGACAGGGAATCAACCAGCAACCCCTTGGTGCTGGAGACCATACTCAGCCAGCTGAGGCACACCAACCAGGGCTGAACTAAAGCCTTACTTTATCAGAGAGTTATGTAACTTATAGGAATTCAAGGTCTTAAGTCAATGACTACTATCAAATTTGAATGTCACTCTCCAGGAAGGAAGCAAAAATATTTAGTCAGTTACCTTCCTGGAAAACAGGAATTGTGTAATGAATGAATAGGAAAGAAACAGTTACTAGAAAGTAAATCAGATTGTATAATTATTCTTGTTAAGTCAGTCTATAGAACAGCCCCACAATGTAGAATTTCATGAATACTTTTTCACAGATGGTTTCCTTACCAGCTAAGATTTCTTTCAAAATAATTTTTTTCTTGAAATTTTAAACACACACCTTTCACTGTTTCATTTTTTATTATTGGCACTGTGGGGAAAGCCCTTATCTATGGGCCAGTGTCCAGACCCCCTTTGGCAAAGTTATATTAAGTTACATTTTAAATCTAAAAATAAGTAGTCTGTTACCTTATTAGCTTCCTGACTTTTGCATAATGTAAGGGAGTGGGTGGGATGAGTTAATGAAATTGGAGAAGAGAGCATAACCCCACTTGTCCCTTTCTGGGTTCTCTTTTTTTATCCCTGCACACCCAGGCTGTGCTTCCCTAAAAGGCTGCCAGGACAGAGCCAGGGGCAGCTGGTCTGACAGCTGAATGGGGGGACAGCTCCCTGCAGAAAAACCCCTTCCATCACCCCAATGTGGTTTTAACCCTGTACTGTCTCGCAGCAATCTGCATAGAATACGTATCATCCCATTGCACACACCTTAAGTTATTCAAGTCTGTTTTGAATGGCACCTATGTGGATATCATATATACTGCCTTGCCCGCAATCTAGAAGAATGTTACTGTTATGAGTCAAAATAAATATAATGTCATACCGTTGAATATTTTCTTTAAATTCAAGGAATATTTATGAACGAATGCCTCTTAAATGCCTACATCTTTACTGCACATTGAAATGAATAAGATGCAGTCCACATTCTAATGGAATTCAGTGAACAAAGCCTTTAACTATAGTGTAAGGCAAAATATGAGCTGACTCATAAGAAATGTAAAATAATAGCTACTGTTGATTTAACGTCTAATACATCTCAGGCACTGAGCTAGGCACTTTACATACATTATATCTACCCCCTACTCTGCATTCCCCACTCCCAAAGAAAATTTTATAAATAAAGGATCCTTGCCCAAAAAGATTAAGCAACTTACTCAAAGTCACAGGGAGGGTGTGGATGAAATTTAATCCAAGAAATAGTAAATATAATATCCTTGAAGTGGACATGCTACAGCTGGGTTAGTCAAGTTTTATAGGGGCTCAAGTTGAGGACAAATCATATGTGATTGAGAGAGATCAGGAAAGATTTCATGAAGAGGCTTGGCATTTGTGGCACATGTGGCCACAGAGTTTTGCTCTATAGAAACAGTGGCCAGGAGCCAATGGAGAAACAGAACTAAGATTCCATGTCAAGTCTTTTGTAATTTTCCCCTTTGCCATAAGGCAGTTGGGAGTATTGGCATCCTAGGAGTGATTGATCAGTATTGATGGTGCATATGAAAGAAATCTGAAACTTAAAGCTCTGGATCCAGACACAGCTGTGGGGACAAGGCCTATGAAAGGCTGTTGCCTAACCCTGCAAGCTCAGCTCCAGGTTCTCTGCTGGGAGAACCGCAGTGGGGCTGGAGAGGAAGAGTCAGACTTCAAAGCCCATAGCATGGGAACCAGAGTGCACTCATAGGTCAAGCTTAGCTGCTTCATTTTAAATTAACTGGGCATTCTGATTTCTGGACTTTTAAACCTGTACTGACTCTCATCTGGGTGGAATACCCTTGGAAGGAGGCCTGCATAACATCATTGGTTTTCTTGATCTAAGTAAGTAATCAAATATACCTTAGACTGTAGTCACTGACTTATACTACATTCATCATCCCTCCCTCTTACGCCCAAATTCAACATATATATATAACTTAACATTCAACTGAAAGATACAGATTTCTAAGTAAGGTAAGATTTTTGTCCTAAGTTTTACCTAGAACTAAAAATGGGGCATGAATGAATAAAAAAATGTCTGGTTTTACTTAACACTTTATTTTTCGGTTAGAAAAAAAAATGTGACCAGTTATTTAAATTAGTTTAGTGCAAATATCTACAGTGCACATGTGCAAGACAATTGCTTAATAGGTTATCTTGAAGGATCATGCTGAAATATTAAAAAAAACAACAACTTACCAGCCCTAGCCGGTTTAGCTCAGTGGATAGAGCGGCCTGTGGACTGAAAGGTCCTAGGGTTCAATTCTG
Organism: Myotis brandtii; assembly: GCF_000412655.1. Lineage (NCBI taxonomy): Eukaryota > Metazoa > Chordata > Mammalia > Chiroptera > Vespertilionidae > Myotis > Myotis brandtii. Next base: position 3,107,760 of record NW_005371843.1, on the reverse strand, counting down.
GTCAAGGGCACAAGCCAGGGTTGCGGGCTCAATCCCCAGTAGGCGGCATGCAGGAGGCAGGCGATGGATGATTCTCTCATCATTGATGTTTCTATCTCTTTCTCCTTTTCCCTTCCACTCTGAATGAAAAAGAAAAGAAAACTTACCAAAGATGATAAAATGCAAAAGACAAATGTCCTAATGTTCTGATAAGATAGTGAAGGATGAGAAATGTCTGTTTTGAAAAATATTTGGGAATTTACGTCTGAGGTTATATATTTTCTTTTTTTAAAATATTTTTTGTTGGATTTTAGAGAGATAAAAAGGAAGAGGGAGAGAGAGTGTGAGAGTGAAACTTTGACCTGCTGCCTCCTGCATATCCCTCACTGGGATTGAGCCCAAAACCCTGACCAGAAATGGAATAAGCAACCTTTCAGTGCAGGGGAGGACACCCAACCAACTGAGCCACACCAGCCAGGGCATATTCTTTCTGTAAGAATATGCTGGTATCATCTTTCACATTTATATTAAAGGATGTAATAAGGTGTAATGGTCAAGAACACAGTCTCGGGTCAAATAATCATTGGTGTGAATATCAGTTCTACCGTTAAGCAATTGTGTATTTTTCTCTGAGCCTTAGTTCCTTTTTTCTTTTTCTTTTTTTGACATATCTTTATTGATTTCAGAGAGGAAGGGAGAGGGAAAGAGATACAGAAACATCAATGATGAGAGAGAAGCATTGACTGTCTCCTGCATGTCCCCTAATGGGGATTAAGCCCATAACTCAGGCATGTGCCCTTGACCGGAATTGAACCTGGGACCCTTCAGTCTGCAGGCTGACGCTCTATCCACTGAGCCAAACCAGCTAGGGCTGAGCCTTAGTTTCTTAATCTGTAACCTGGGGTAGACAGTACCTCCCAAGTTTGCTGTGAAGATTAAATGAAATGTATTAAAGTGCTTAGCAAAGTACATAGAAAGTGTTTGATAAATATTAATTACTATTATTTCAGAATATAGATGCAAAAACAATTTATCATCATAATGGAATATTATGATTTTTTAACAAAAATTCAATTTATTTAAGCAAAAAACGAAATGAAATAAACAGTTCACCCATTTCTCCTACCCCCAACCCTCCCATGTCTGTCAACCACCAGTCTATTCTCTGTATCGAAGAGCTTGGTTATTTATTCACTTACTTATTTATTTGATTCCACATATAAGAGAGATCACACAGTATCTGTCCTTCCCTGTCTGACCCATTTCACTCAGTACAGTTCCCTCAATGTCCATCCATGCTGTCACAAATGCAAGATTTTATTCTTTTTTATAGCCAAATAATATTCCATGTATCCATGGATGGACACATAGGTTGTTTCTATATCTTGGCTGTGGTAAATAATGCTACAATGAGCATGAGGGTGCATAGGTCTTTTTGAGTTTTTTGTTTCCTTCTATTTGCCTTTTCTAACTTTGTTTTCCAAAGGTATTCTAGAACTGGTTTGGTACCCTTCCCCTAACCCCTTCGCCCCTCACACACGTAACCATTATCTTTAGATAGCTGAGCAAGAAATTATGGAACTGTCTTTATAGCAGGAAAAAATTGCTGCATGAGGGGCAATTTTAGTGGCTCAACATATGTTCACTGACCCAAAGTTTGGGGAGTGACCTTTGCTCTGTTAGTCTGCATTGGCTGCCTGAGTCCAAATGGACTTACTCATTTATTCAGAATGTAGTATTAAATACCTACTATGTGCCAGAACTTGTTTTTTGTTGTTTTTGTTTGTTTGTTTGTTTGCTTGTTTGTTTTTTTGGCACAGGAATGCACAGTTGATTGAGACACATACATCCTTATAGCCATAGAGTGTACATGGAACCATTGAGAAAATCAAAACAGGGTTAGGGGCGAGATAATGACAGGGAGTGCAGAGAGGGCAGGTAGGAGAAATTAGTTCAAAAGGGAGTGGTAAGCTAGGACTTCTCAGAAGAGGTATCTTTTTGACTAAAGTCTGCAGCCTTTCCCAGATGCTGACTCAATTAATTTGAATTCATTTCAATTTCTCCCAGATCCAAAACAAAAGGACCAATTTATGAAAGTATGGGAATTCAGTTCTCACCACTTCACTAGGGCAGAAAGAGCAGCTGCTATTCTCATGCACCATTAGCCCTCTGGTTCATATGAGGCCATGGGGTAGGAAAAGGCTCCGATGCCCAATGCCTATAGAGTTATAGGGTATATGAGCTAACAGCAAGGCTTATATCTGCCCTACGGGTGGGACCAATAGAAACAGGAGTTTCTTATAGTAAAACAGGATTTGGGGAGCACTGCTCTTGCATGGATGGAACCATCAGCTTCCTTTATGCCAACTGCATTCCATGACCCTGTTGGCTGTACCCACATAGGAAAGTATATGAGCCCAGATATCTTCTGAGGATTGGCTAGTTTTGTGTCTGTAACTGAGTGTATGTCAATTTCTCATTTTCCACAACAGCAGGAAAATCATTTTCAAAGTTCTTTCCTAACCTCATATAACATGTTTTAATAGCCAGAAAAAAAAGTGCTGCCAGGAGGGTTCAAATCTATTCTGCTAATATTTTCTGAGAATATTCTAATCACCTGGCATTATGCCACTGGCTGGATGCTTCTGCTGGTTTTGTAAGTTTGAGCAGCTTACTTAAATATTCTGAGTCTTGGTTTCCTCATCACATATATATGTTATTTGTAACATGAGATTAACTATACATTGACCACTTAAAGTTATTAAGATTAAATAGGATCATGCTTTTCAACAAACCAAATAAAACTTGCCTCACTGCCTAGAATCTAATAAATGATGAATGAATGTCAGCTGACACAACAGTGATGGCAATATGATATTGATGAATTTACACCCATTAATCTGGTATGTATTTACTGAACAGCAATCATAAGCCAGGTTGGTATTCAGTAAATATTTATAAAAAATATAACCCAGGTTTATATTCTTGGGGTACAATAGTGAAAACAAATATAAAAAAATGTTGGCTTTGTGGATCTTAAATTACGCCATTCTTGAACACCTAGTTTGGCTTAGAATTCTGAAAGAATAATATTTAGTAAATAATTGTTAGTAAGTCCAGTAGCAACTTAAAAATTAATGAATAGGCTCTTGGCCAATGTGGCTCAGTTGATTGAGTATCATCCCATGCACCCAAAGGTCACTGGTTCGATTCCCAGTCAGGGTATATATCCAGGTTGCAAGATTCAATCCCTGGACGGGGTGCCTACAGATCAATGTTTCTTTCTCATCTCTCTCTCTCTCTCTCTCTCTCTCTCTCTCTCTCCGCTCTCTCCCTCTCTCCCTCTTTCCCTCTCTTCCCCCCTCTTCCTCTAAAATAATTTTAAGAAACATTTAAAAGTAATTAATGAATAGGCTAAAGTCTGATACTGAGCAAAAACATCCAACTTTTATGTTTTACATATTTATGGAAGGTAGATTTCTAAATTATCTTTTTATCTAGCAGTAAGCTCTTATGATCTAGGGTGAAACTAACCAGATTTTCCTATTTAACAATAAAGCCATATGTCTGACAATGAAAGTTTGCTTATGAAACGAAGTATTTGAATTGGGGATTGTCTCAGAAAGTCTCACACATATGGTGCCCATATCTATGAAATCACCCAGGGGAAATTATAAAGAAACACATCCTGTATGTCACTCCCTGAGATCAACATATTCCCTCAGTAAATCTGGCTCTGAAATGTGCCTTTTGCCCTGTGGCCTGGACTGAGATGCTGTGTGCGGCCATCAGGGCAACACTGCAGTACCTCGCAGAAACAGAAAGGTTCCGTTCTAGCCACATTGCTTCAAGTTACCAGCAACTTTGCCCAGGCTTCAAAAGGACATTCTGTAGACGCCTATGATGTCAGGTGGTGTTCCCACTTCAGCTGTGGCCCACAGATGCTTTGCCAACACTCTCTGTCCACGTGTGTTGATAAAAGCAAGGAAAATGTGAATAATGGAAAAAGAATAGCAGGCAGTTCTTTTGCTGGCGATGGTGATTTTAAACACAAGTGAAACACACACTTCAGCTTCTCCCTGGCAGAGGGCTTTCGTCCCCTTGAAATGTTTCACGCTTGTGAGAATGACTCACGTCTTGGAAACAGACAGGTTCCAAGTCTGGTGCTCCCAGCACCTTTCGGCATTGGCTAACGCACCCTGTGGGAGATTTAAGCGTCCCAACAGCTGCTTGAATTAGCAAGGGATGCTGTGCTCTAGCCTTTCACTGAAAAGATTTCACCATTCTCCAGCAGCCTGAATTTTCCAGTTGTGCTGTGATGACCTTTATTAGGCTCGAGTTGTACATGTTATGCTCGCTCTGTCTTTGGGCTGTGCAATGCCCTAGGACCCTGCTGGTATGAGCATGAGCTGGTGGGAGGAAAAGAGACTGCAGGATGCCCACTCTCTCTTTTAAAAGTCCCGAGTGGAAGCGACCCATCTCCAGTTTCCGAAGGCTGGAACACCAGGGCCACAGCAAGCAGTCTGTGCTCCAAAGGAGGAAGCATACTGGTGAGCAGCCACACTCAGTGTAATGCAGACCCACCTCAGTGTATGACCACAGGGACTAGGACGGGAATGGTGCCTCTTGGAGCTGAGAGCAACGTGGTGGCCACACAACCAGCAACAACCAAGATAATAATACAAGATAATTGAATGCTATGTGGACATGCAATTTTAAGCCTTAATGTGGAAGAGGGAAATACAGATGGCATATCCAACAAGAAATTTTGCAGGGATAATTGCTGAGCCTAAGTTACCATTGAAAATAAATTAACTTAGCTTTCAAAGACTAGCTGAATTAAAGAAAAAGCTTCAACAGTAATTACATGTAAATATAATGAAAACCCTGAAGTCGGTGTGAATGACTGAAGATGGGGACACTGCATTTATATCAATTCCTCATTGCAGTTCATTCCTGGAAGAGTTCCTGAGTTATACCCTTTTATCATAAACTGGTAATGTGGTGAGTAAATGGGTCCCCTGAGTTCTGTGAGCCGCTCTAACAAATCCATCCAATCCAAGGAAAAGGGGGTCTTAAGAACCTCTGATAAATAGTCAGAAGCACAGGTAACAACCTGAGCTTGAGACTGGGATCAGAAGGTTGTGGGATGGAGGGCAGTCTTGTGGGACTGAACACTTAACCTGTGGGATCTGACAGATAGTGTCAGAATTAAGTAAATTGTAGGACACCCAGCAGGTGGCCAGAGTATTGTTTATTGGATATGTGGGCAACCTCCTCCCCGACACACATTGAAATTGGGTCCAGAAACCCAACAAGAGAAAATAAATAAAAAGGTCTTACCAGGCACCTCTTCTATGCTCAGGCTTGACGATGCTTTGGAAAACACAGAAAAGTGGTCCTTCTGATATTCTAGTTGTTCCAGCCTGAACCAGGAGATACACAAACTGTAGGGAGGAGTACAAAATTGACTGTTAAGAGCTGAAATGTGTATCAGGTCTAATGTGTTACAGCTTTTAAGAGGATGTGAAAGTTACCTGTTGAAATTAAGCATGATGCTATTTCTTTAATTGATGATTTATTTCTACAAACATTTATTATATGCTTACTGTGGTCCAATAAGGTTCCTGATCCCAGTCTGGTGTTAGTGTGATGGGTGTAGGAGACAGCCATCCGAAAAAAAAAGAATGCAATGCAGACTTACAGGGGCTTTGATAGATGTCTGTGCAGGACACCTAGGCATGACGCATTTTTAATGTCATTAGAGATGTTGGAAATAATTGAGTCTAAACTCCCTCATTTAACACATGAAAAAAACTGAGGCCCAGAGAGGTAAAGTGACTCTCTAAAGGCTACACAGTTAGTTGATGAAAGAACCAGTACTAGAATCCAGGTAGGATACTTGATCTCCAACCTCAGCTGGGTGCATGGAAAGGGTGAGAGCTGAGGGATTTGCACTAGAGATAGGATGAAATGACATGAGCAAATCAGTAAAATCTCTTCTGGATTTGTTGCTGGTCAGTATTGGGGATGAGGAGAAAACATGGTGTAGAAAGAAAGATGACTGGCTCACTAGGAAATTTAGGTTTCATACCTAGCTATGACCACATACATAGAGTGTTACCTTAGATAAATGATCTAACACACTAGAAATAACGGGTTCCATGTATTTGTTTTAACACATTGTGGTTTTCAATAATGCGATGGGCCATCATGTCATCTGATTCTTGAAACAGCCCTCTGAGGTGTCATTCATAGGAGGACATCCTTATATTCCCATTCTGCAGATGAGCAAACTGAGATGTAGAAAGTCACACAGCTAGTTAGTGAGAAACTCGAGGTTAGAACTCCTGAATGCTCCTCATCTAATGATAACCATGTATACAACAGGTGCGGAACAAGAGTCATTAACCAAGAGTATCTTTGATTATATTACAGATGCATTGTGAGAGGTTTCTATGTATCCTGAGAATAATTGGAACCACACTTTTTGGAGTCTCTCTCCTCCTTGGAATCACAGCTGCTTATATTGTTGGCTACCAGTTTATCCAAACAGATAATTACTACTTCTCTTTTGGACTGTATGGTGCCTTTTTAGCATCACACCTCATCATCCAAAGCCTGTTTGCCTTTTTGGAGCACCGAAAAATGAAAAAATCCTTAGAAACCCCCATTAAATTGAACAAAACTGTTGCTCTTTGCATCGCTGCGTATCAAGAAGATCCAGACTACTTACGGAAATGTTTGCAATCTGTGAAAAGGCTCACCTACCCTGGGATTAAAGTGGTCATGGTCATAGATGGGAACTCGGAAGATGACCTCTACATGATGGACATCTTCAGTGAAGTCATGGGCAGGGACAGGTCAGCCACTTATATTTGGAAGAACAACTTTCACGAGAAGGGTCCCGGTGAGACGGAGGAGTCCCATAAAGAAAGCTGCCAACATGTCACCCAGTTGGTCTTGTCCAACAAAAGTATCTGCATCATGCAGAAATGGGGTGGAAAAAGAGAAGTCATGTACACGGCCTTCAGAGCCCTGGGACGAAGCGTGGATTATGTGCAGGTAGGTTTCCGAATTCCTGCCAGGGCAAACATACATCCAAATAAAGCAGCTTTTGTATCTCTCCAGTCATATGCTTATAGCCCATCCTTGTCACTTCTGAACACAGTGCCCCTTTCAGTGCATTTGAAAACAGCAAGACTGTTGAAAGCACATTTTGAAAGAGGCAGGGAAAAGCCTTGTAAAACTGTTAAGACTATCTATGAAAATGCTTAACTTGTGCAATGCTGTTGGTTGGAAATCAAGGTTATTTTGAACAGGAGACACTTCCTACTTTCTCTCCCCTTCCCTTCCCTGCCCCCCTTGGTTCTGCCAAGTCAAATCCAACGTCATTTTCCACACTCTTAAAATTCCCAGCCTTGTAAGAAAATAGTGTCTGCCGAGCAGAGGGTCTTGAGGGAAAAAAAAATCTGCAGACCCAAAGGAAGGCTATAAAATGGTGTTCACAGAGACCTGGCCAAATGAGGGTGATGAGAACGATTTTGATTGAAAAGGGTAACGAATTCAAAACAGACAAAGAAAAGAAATATGAAACAGGGAGAAAAAGGAAAAACCTTCCCCGAGCAAAACCGAAGTAATGTTTATTTCACTCCCCAAACAGCATTACCTCACTCACTGCAACTTGACCTTTGAAAGCATTTGTGATGGTGTTTGCTCACATGAAAATTAGGCTGGGCCGTGTCTCGTTAATTTCCTGACTGCTCACTTGTAGGGTTTCTCCTCTCCTAGTCCTTACTGAAGCTTTTTTCTTTAGGATGCTCATAGATTCTGGCCATGATGATATGAGAAGGAAGACATGTCTCAGGTTTAAGAAATCTTCCTTTTCTCTTAAGGGTACAATCCTAGGTTTTAGAAGACCCCATATACCGTGTGGCCTTTATTGCCACAAAGTCATGCCTAGTGGGTCTCTCTGTAAAATGGCATGGGAAAGGACACTGGCTTTAAATTAGCGCGTGTGTGTGTGTGTGTGTGTGTGTGTGTGTGTTAATTTTTATTTATTTCTACGGAGAGTGGTCTGTTCCTTGCTCCTTTTCCTGTGCTGCCTGAGCACTTTGAGTGCATTTCTCTGATGGCAGCCTCTTGTTTTTGTTGTTTTTCCCCCTCAGATTTAAAATTGATTTTGAGAGAAAGATTTGTTGTTCCACTTATTTATGCACTCATTGGTTGGTTCTTGTATGTGCCCTGATAGAATCCACAACCTTGGCATATAGCAGTGGTTCTCAACCTTCCTAATGCCGCAACCCTTTAATACAGTTCCTCATGTTGTGGTGACCCCCAATTTCATTGTTACAAATTGAACATAATTAAAGCATAGTGATTAATCACAAAAACAATATGTAATTATATATGTGTTTTCCAATGGTCTTAGGCGACCCCTGGGAAAGGGTTGTTCGACCCCCAAAGGGGTCGCGACCCACAGGTTGAGAACCTCTGGCATATAGGAACAATGCTCTAACCAACTGAGCTACCCTGCCAGGGCTTAGGGCACTGGCTTTAGAGTCAGTTGACTGAGGTTTGAATCCACATATTTCTACCTGGATGACTTGAGCAGGGCCATTTCCCTGAGCCTCAGTTTTCTGGATAAAAGAAAGCAATCTTACAAGGGTTTTGAGGTAATGGTTTCAAAAAATATGACAAAAGTGTACAAAAGTAGCAAAAGTTGTTAGTGATGGTGTTAATATTATTACAAGTTTCCTATTATTATTATACCAGAGGCCCAGTGCACAAATTCATGCATGGATGGGGTCTCTCAGCCTGGCCAGTGATTGGGGCCAGTTGGCCAGCAGGAGGGACTGTGGGAGGTTGGCTGGCCCTGGGAGGTTGACTGTGGGAGCTCACTGACCACCAAGGGGCAGCTCCTGTGTTGAGCGTCCGCCCCCTGGTGGTCAGTGCGTGTCATAGCAACCTGTCTACCGGTCATTCAGTCACTTAGTCTTTTATATATATGTAATCATGTAATTCTTAAAAATTATAATACATGTCAGTTGCTACAACTGTTAATTTGGGTTAATATCTGAAGAGTTTGGGGGCATTTCTTCAGTTGATACCCATCTGCATATTGATTTCTCATTTAGGGAGTTGATAGAGTTTCATCCCCAAGTTTCTCCTAATTTCTAGAACTTTCACAATTAAGGTAGTTTCAGCTAACTCAGGACATTTTATACCTACTTACATTGTGCAACTTCAGGCCTAGATGAGGGATGAAGTGACCCATTTAAAGGAAGGGATGACTGGGGAACTTGCGTAGGATTGAAAAATGATGCCCTGGGCGTAAAATAAGAAAACATCTGTTGATATTTTGCTTTTAATTGTAGTTAAAACAATCACTTGTCATTTCTAATCAAGACACGATTGTGTGTGTTTTTCTCCTTCTTATAAAGCTGCTCCTCCCAAACCCCCTTTCCCATCATTTTTGTTTTGAATTTTGTTTGTATCCTTGACAACCTGACATTGTGCCTGTCCAGGAAAAAAATAATACACAATATGAAATGTTGGAGTAGGCTTGCTGCTAGAGCCCTAATCAGCCCAGAGACCTTTCCTTCCTTCAGGCTGAAGCCTCTGGAGAGATTGACCCAGCAACAGCTGGTAATTGGGAGCTGAATCCTCCTGGGATTCTTGGTCCATTTCAAGTACTCAAGGAAGTGTAAAACACACACACACACACACACACACACACACACACACACACACACACACCACCTTGTGGCATTCTGAAACCAGGTAGTTCCATCCTGCCATCCCTCATCAATCAAATTCCCCAATATTTAGTAGCCAGGTATGCCCTGTAACATTCTGACTGACCCTGGGTCTGAGAGTTGCAGAGGAGAAGCCACAGAAAGACAAAGGAGAGAGTGGGTACAGGATTTTGGCTACTAAGCATTACAAGTGACTAACCCCCGAACGTGGAGTTCAGGTTTATTAGGGAAGGAAGGAAGCAAGCAAGGCTCAGGTGCTTATACATAAGAGAAAATGATGCTAGGGACGAAATTGACCATCTGTTCACTATCTTGCTAACCTGGCTGGAGAACACTGCTTCACTGTGCAGAGACATGACCAAAATGGTTAATTTCCAGTTGCAGCTGGGTCTTTGGCACTGGTCAGCACTCTTCACTTGATCTTGAATAGATAGATGTCTTTCTTATTGCTCTCATGACCTATTATTGCATACCTTCATCATTCTCCCAGCTCCCTACCCAAACTCCTCCCTGCTTAACTACTAACAGATGACCTTGCCTCCTACGAAAGAGAAAAGCAAAAGTATTGGTTCTGAAGGCCATCAAGATTTTCTTATTCTCTCCTATTTACAGGTTCAAGGGTATCTAACCTCACCATCTATCTCAGGTTAACATTTCTACTTCTACTCCTGGGCTCTCCGGGTCAACTCCCTCTGGTCTCCTCCAGAAAAGGATTTATTTATATCAATTACCACCTCCATTTCTCTCAGTGTTTATCTCTACTCCTCTTTCTGACTACTGTCTCAGCCTTAAAGCCACTCAAATAATTAACAACGACATGGAATATGGAGGAAAGTTTTAGTCTAGGACAGTGATGGTGAACTTTTTGAGCTTGGCGTGTCAGCATTTTGAAAAACCCTAACTTAACTCTGGTGCCGTGTCACATATAGAAATTTTTTGATATTTGCAACCATAGTAAAACAAAGACTTATATTTTTGATATTTATTTTATATATTTAAATGCCATTTAACAAAGAAAAATCAACCAAAAAAATGAGTTCGCGTGTCACCTCTGACACCCGTGTCATAGGTTCACCATCACTGGTCTAGGAGAAAGCCAGTGTGGTAGCAAATTCATCTAAGATGCTAGTGGCTGCTTTCAGAGATGGAGAAAAACAGAAGACAAATAATAAAGTGAGAAGAGAAGATTTTTCGGTATTTGCTAACTCAGTGTTCACAGAAGGTTTTCATTTTTAAATCTAGGTATTTTCTGGGGAAACTTTTTCAAAGCAGGACAGATTCTGACCTATCTAGGTATGGTTTAAGATATGGCAAAAGTCTTTGATCTTTTCAAAATAGTATTTATATTAGCTTTTTATTTACCAAAGTAACACTTATTTAAAAACTATAGAAAAGCACAATGAGCAAAATTAAAATCATCGGTAACAAATACATGACCCATAGATTATAAATTTTAGTACTTTCTGGTGTATACCTTTCAATTTTTCCCTTATTTTAAAAAAAAATTTTGGGATCATATTATATTTACTTTTTGTTCTTTTTAATACTCAATATCAGAAGACTTTAAGTATCCTTTGATAGTTAGATTATATAATTGCTTTATTCATTCTTATCTCTTATCTCCAAACATTGCTAAGTGCCAACATAAGTGGCCACCAGTCTGTATGACAAAGGAAAAACAATATTCCCCAATGTGTGCATTAGGGATTTAGCAGGTAGAGAATGTACAATAAGCATGGACATTCTCTAAAGGGAAGAATATAAGAGGCAATTTTATTTGGACTGTTGGCCTTTATTTAATTTGGCAGCACCCTAGGTATCCAAGATCCTTTGAACAGGAGAAAGACTAAATCATTCATAAGAGTTGACCCTCATTATTCATGGGTTCTTCATTTGTAAATTATGCCACTCGGTAAACATATTTGTAACCTCACATCAATGTTTGCAAGTACTTTTGTGATCATTTGCAGACATGTGGAGTGGCAAAAATTTCACTCTAGCAAGACCATGCTTTGCCTTCTTGTTCTAGCTTTTCTACTGTAAACAAGTAACTTCCTTACGGGCTAGGTAGTACTTTAGTTTTCACATTCTTGTGCTTTTTTCCCTTTGGTGATGTAGCTCTTTTAAATGGCCGCAAGTGTAGTCCTGAAGGGCTCTCTAGAGCAAGAGGCTGCAATTGCTTTATGGAGAAAATATGTTTGTTAGGAGAGCTTTGTTTAGACTTAATAGGGCTGTTGGCCTTCTAGTCAATGTTAATGACTCATATAGTGTATTTAAACATAAATAAAACAAAGTTAGGTAATGATCAGTAGACAAAAATGTTGTGACCAGAGGCTTGGAGGAAGCTAACCCTATATTCTTTCTAGAAGCAATTTTTTGGTATTTGCTAATTCAGTGTTCACAGAAACTGTAGAACAGTCACTACCATGAGTAATGAGCATCCACTGTATGCAATATGATTGGTTCCTATTCTGACTAGGAAGTCTAAGCAACCAAAATATTCTGAGGGCTGATTTTGAGAGAGTTATATGTCTCCTTGTATCCTTCATTTTAGAGGATAAGATTAATAGCACACTGAACTAGAAATGGGGAAGTGTGAATTCTAACTCAACTCTGCTGCTTACTTGCTATGGGCCTCAGTTTTTAAAAGAGTGAAACTTCCCTGACAGGTGTGGCTCAGTTGATTGGGCTTCATTCCGTGCACCAAAAGGTTGCTGGTTTGATTTCCAGTCAGGGCATGGTCAGGGCACATGCCCCAGTTGCAGGCTCCATCCCTGGTAGAGGGGGCGTGCAGGAAGCAGCTGATCAATGTTTTGCTCTCACTTCGATGTTTTTCTCTCTCCCTCTTCCTTCCTCCCTCTTTCTAAAAATCAATTAAAAATATATATTTTTAAAAGTGAAACATAGAGACTAGGCATTTTAGACTTGGGTCTTAGAATTTAAAAAGCATTTGGTAGACTAAGTGATATTTCTAGAGGAAGTTTTTATTTAAATTACAGTGAGGTAGATTAACTTTCAGATCACTGAGACAAGTTGCAATGGACTTAGTCTAATAATTTATAGATGATTATTATGGATAGTTTTAGACACAAAAGATTCTCCTTATGTAATTCATTCCCATGATTTTATTAGAGATTTTCTCTATTGGTCCATCTATTTGTGGTAAGGAGCGTTATTCTTTAGGTATGCATTTACTTAGGAAGTATAAGCATGTAAGAATTATTACTTAATGCTAATGGCATACTCCTCTACAGTCCTTTGTAATTTACAAAGTACTTTTATAGGCTGTCTCACCTGGTATCTCAATGATGGGAAATGGCTTGTTCATGGTGGTGGAGGTAGTCAGACACAGACTTAAGTTGAGACTTCTTGATTCTGAGGGCATTTGTTCTTAAAATAAGCAAATCTTGGCGAATGAAAAAAATCCAATTATGTTTTACATTTTTATACAGTTAATGTTATTTATAACACGGAGATGGAGGCAACCTTTAAAATCTACTAGAATTAAAAGTAGGACTTAGAACATATTTAATCTCAACTTTTCATTATTATTTTTTATTTTGGGAAAGAGAACCCTTCTGCTGCAACCAATTATTTCTGTCCCAAGGCAAAGTTTGCTTGTAAAGGCCTGATAGTAAATATTAAGCTTTGTAGGCATGTGGTCTTTGTTGCAACTATTCAGCTCTGCTCTTTTAGTGTGAGAGCAGCCATAGATAATATATAAGTGAATGAGTGTGCCTGGGTTCCCATACAACTTTATTTACGGACATAGAAATTTGAGTTTCCCTGTGTTACAAGATATTCCTTTTTTTAAAAAATTTTCAACTGTTTCTAGATAGGAAAGAGGAAGGTTACCTCTTGGCTAGGATAGTGAAGAAAGAAGAGAGATGGTCTCATGCACTTTAGTTGATGTTTTGTGGTTAAAAATGAGGTGGCTAGAATCTCCCAATAATGTCTTTTTGTCTTGACATTTTCCACTCATTTTAGTCAAAATTCATGTGGTGGAAACAAATCACAGTGACACATTCAGTGTGGACAGAGAGATGTTGTGATTTGTGCTCTCATAGTTTCCGGGGTACATATCATGTCCAGTAGTGTTTCTCCAGGTGAGGTTAAACTCTGTGAACTGGCGAATGTCCTCCCCCACAGCTTCTGGCCTAGAGCCAAATAGGCAACTGACATTCATGATATTACATACTTTTTATTAATTAGTGAGGGGACAACTGGAAATCCTGTTCCTGCTATTACTAATCATACTCTTTACACACTAAAAACAATAATAGTAGGTCCATGAACATACATGCTTTTCCAGACTTCATAGCTGGTGGCTTTCTATTGGCATTCAATCACCAAATAACATCCAGAAATTGAACTTCTTAAGGCTCTTTAACCTACTATAACCAACTCCTTTCCAAGGGATTTCTGAGAGCTTTCCTTTCCAGCGCAGTTAAACTCACCAAGCAAACAGTCTCTCTCTGAGAGCTCCTGGCACTTGGAAACTGGGAGGGGCAGGGCCAATTGAAACACGCAGAACCTCAGAAGTTAGGTTCAAGTTTAGTCATTTCAAAGAGGCAGTTGCCTTGGTCTGCTTATGCTCACAAGCAGGCGGAGTTACTTGAACATTAATTCTAGATTGCCCCCTTCCTGTTGTTTTTAGTCTTATTTTAGCTTTCTGGTTTTACCTTTCCCAGCTTGAGTCAATAGAGGTGGGTGTGGCCCTAAACTCTCAGGATGCTGGATTCTAAAGGCGGACTGGACTTCTGCCTTCGCTTTCTCTACCCTCCCTACAGGCCTGCCCGCCTCCTAGCCAATACAAACCAATGATAGACAAGGCATGGCAGAGGCAAGCACTGCCTCGGAGGAGTTTGTTTAGGTTTCTGAGGCTTGGGTTGAATGGGTGCAAATCCAAGTATTAGTAAAATCCTATTTTCTGCAATGAAAAATTAATGCTTAACTGTTTCCTAAATTTACCTCCCTAAAGTAAGTGAGACCATCCTGGACCAAAGTAGAATGTAATAATGAATGGACTTTTTTTTATTAGAAAATGGGTTCTTCTAAATGTTAAGTAAAATTTTAAAAATTCAGAAGTTAACCCTGAAATTGCTATACTTAGTTCTTAGATCACCAGTGAGATGTTCAGTTCACTTTTTAGAACTGGATAACCTCATTTGCTCACTTTAACCATGACTTCCAATAATGCATTTAAATTGGTGTATTCACCAACTTTCTTCCTTAATGCTTATTTTATTTTCAGGAAAAAAAATAGCTATTAGTAAAATTGACACATTTTTTTAAATGCTGAGATTTCTACATTTTGTTGTTTGAAAAACCAAATCCCTACTATTTTTATGAAGTAGTTTGGAGAACTGTAAAGATATATACTGGTGATATGAATAAATTAATCTTGATTAAATCCATTCAGTATAGTCAGACTTGATGGCAAAATAATGGGAATTACAGATAACACCCCCCATTGCTGCCAATCATGTCATTTATTGTTTGATTGGGGGTATGAAACTGGTTCATTTCATTGCCTGTCCCTTCTGATCACTCGTTATCTACTAAGATCCTACTGCATTTCCCAGAAAAGAATACAGCGTTTATTAGCATCATTCAGGAGTAGAGAGGCGGCAGCACTTTTCCTACTTCTGATTTTCTTTGATCTTGTGGAAGAAGCACCATCCCACACATATGATTCATCTGTGAGAAAAGGTAGTAGCCTTTCCCAGCTGTCTCACTCCTTCCTCTCTAAGAGAGAAGTGACTTAATCTGATTGAGTATGGAAGGAGGAAGGGTTAGCCTAACTTCTCCTTCTTCCTTTTACCTAGAAGTGGGCTATTGCCAAAGAGCAGGCATCTGTCATACCTTTAAAAGGAGCATGCACTGTATCTGCAGGAGGAGGCTGGCCTCCTTCAATGCTATTGACTATGTAGGTAATACTGTTTTATACTGGGGAACATCGTTATGAAGCCTGCTCTTCCACAGACATAAGGCCTATTCTCTGTCAGCTTTATGGGCATACAGTTGATATTTTGGTTTCTCATCTGCCTTATTTTTTTTTTCCAATTGGTTCAGAAATCAGAGTGCAAAAAAAGTACTGTTTATGACTCTGTCCACTTTGGCCTCCCGTGGAAATTTCTGTCAGGGGTCTAACAGGCATAGATCTTCTTGAAGTGAAGTCATAGTGGTTTGGTTTCAGAATTCCTTTAAAAAAAATCCATATAACATTGTTTGTAAGAACATTTCAAGAATGGTTTAAAATAATTCACACCTGCTTTTATACATAAAGGGCTAGATGAATACTTGAGTACTTTAGAATCTAAAAGATGGTCTGAATACCTTACTAGTTCCCTTTCTGATGCAATGTCATCTTCGAAGCCCAAGTCATGGACATCTTGCCTCAGAAATATACACCCGACTGGCAGGAGAATTTTCTGTCTTTTATTCATCACATTAATGGGGGAATAACTGTTAAGTGTGCCTCCCTTTTAATACTGTCTTGGGTGTATTCCTATCATCATTCAAACCTGAGGGACAAGTTGCCTAAAAGCCTTATTTAAGACATTTGAAAAAGAAAAAGGACATCTAAAGTCCTTGGGACAAGGACCAAAGTTGGGAATATCCATGGCAAATTGGGACAAGCTAGTTACCCTATAGGATAACCCAGCACATCGCTTCAGCTGTTCTAACCAGCTATATTAATAACTTAAATACTGAACTTGATGGAAAACAAGCTCTTTGTATTGGCCATGCTATAACAAACTCATCCCTGTGATATTTGTGACCAGAAGGCTGAAGACATAGTATCTATGCAAAATGTTGGCTGTGTGAATCGCTCTTATAATTCTTTATTTTCTTTAACTCGTTTTCCTTCTTCTTTGCAGGTTTGTGATTCAGACACCATGCTAGACCCAGCCTCATCTGTGGAGATGGTAAAAGTTTTAGAAGAAGACCCCATGGTTGGAGGTGTTGGGGGAGATGTCCAGGTGTGTAGTATGGCTTCGCTTTTGCCTGAGTCACTTTGGTAGAACTCTGATTCATTGATTCATTGATATGCATTTACTAGACCAAACTCTGTGCCAGGTATTACACACTAGAAGTGTCTTGAACCCAGTTTACTGCCTCTTTGTCTAATTGAAAAAATTTAGGATTTCTTTGATTAGTCCTGGCATATAATCCATGTCTTTAGTGGCTGATAAATTATGGTCTTGAGCCATAACTTAATGTTTTGGTAAAATCTGTTGTTAGAGTTCATTTAGTTGACAATAAAATAAAATGTGGCAGGAGATGGATTCCCTATCATATACCTATGTCTTTAAAAGCTGACCAACTTGTGATTGATCAAAAAATCTAAATGGGAAAACAAAGAAAGAAAAGAGAAACATCCAACTCAAATTTATACTAGTGAAAAAGATAAAGGAGCAATTGATTACTAAGTGGGCTTTCCAATTATTTATTTTTTTACTAATTATTCTTTATCTCACATTATTTGCTATCAATGGAGAAATAATTAGTGAAACAGATATTAGAATGGGAAAATGAATATGCAAAAGTATGTTAAGGTTAAAATGAGTTCTTTGCAAATGTGAGATTAGATTTTAGCAAAATGTGAAAAGCACATTGAAATTTTACTTTAAAGTTTAGGTATTATGTTGCTGTATAATCCATGTCATATTTTTGTGGTGATAGTAAAGGCAAAGAAAATGCACTACAATGGACAAAAAGTTGCCTGGTGGTAAAAAGGAAGCATGTGAAATCGAGATGAACACAGAACAAAATTGAGACAGGGGAGAATTTAGAAATATTGCCAAGAAAAGCTGATAATTTTGAATAGCCTTTACATGGAGCATTATTTCAGGATTCAAGTTTTGGAGGAAGGCCAAAGCAAACCCTTTTATCACTGGCATTGCAAAATATCAAGGAAGAGAAGGAAAATTTATAGCCAAGGATTAGATGAGTTGGAAATTAACCAGAACAGGAGGCAATAGAACTTGAAAACCATCACATCCTAGATGGCAGGAAAGTGTCTGGAAGAAGAATTTAGGGACTGAGAACTAAAGCCTAAAAAAAAAAAGAAAAAAGAAAAATCTCACTATTTTAATAGAACAAGAACAAAAAGCATAGCAAAAAGAGAACAGAGAGTGAAGTAGAAAATATTTATCATCAGAAAGTCCCAATGCATGCACACAACTTATCAAATTAATCTAGTAAAATAGAATCAGAGTCATTAAAATATAATGTCAAAAAGAGGAAGGAACCCGGCCAGTGTGGCTCAATGGTTGAATGTTGACCCATGAACCAGGAGGTTAGTTCGATTCCTGGTCAGACGACATGCCTGGTTTGCAGGCTCCCTCCCCAGGAGGCAGCTGATCAACGATTCTCTCCAATCATTGATGCTTTTATCTCTCTCTCCCTCTCCCTTCCTCTTTCTGAAATAAATTTTAAAAATCATATTTTTTTAAAAATAGAGGGAAGAAGCCAAAATAACAAACCTTACTCTATTAAGTAACCTCAGGATGGTATGGCTTTTTTGTTTTGTGTTAATCCTCACTGGAGGATATTTTTCCATTGCTTTTTAGAGAGAGTGGAAGGAAAGGAGGGAAACAGAGAAGTGGGGGGAGAGAAACATGGATGTGAGAGAGACACATTGGTTTATTGCCTTCCCCAACCATGTTGGGAGATCAAACCTGTAACCCAGGCACATGCCCTTGACCCTCAACACTTTGGTGCACAGGTCAACACTCAAACTATTGACCAGGGCAGGATGGTACAGATTTTTTTTTTTAAATTTTAAGAGCAATTATATAGGGGGTCCCAAAATTCACGCAAGAGGTAATTTTGATAGAAAACACAGGTTTATAATAAAAATTGTAAATTTTTTATTGATTCATAAAGTATACAGTATAGGGTTATGTATGGAATAGCACATCAGGTAAATGGCCTCCACAGATTTGCTGGCACATACGCAAAGTCGTGGTCTTCTTTGGTCTTCATTGTCCCTGCTCCTGGGCCATAATTGGTACTTGGTAATGCTTATCAAATTGAAGGGATTGAAATCAAAGGGCAACGGATATTAGAATCTGATTCAATAAACCAAGTAAAATTAGGCTTTTATTTATTTTTGTTGTTGTTGTTAATGGTCACGCAAAAATTCAAATCTTGCGTGAATTTTGGGACACCCTATACATATATTTTTATTTATTTAAATTCTTTATTGTTGAAAGTATGTTGGTATTTTTAACTAAGGCTTACCTTCTACTATTTTCTCCTTTTTGCAGATTTTAAACAAGTATGATTCCTGGATCTCCTTCCTCAGCAGTGTGAGATACTGGATGGCTTTTAACATAGAAAGGGCCTGCCAGTCTTATTTTGGGTGTGTCCAGTGCATTAGTGGACCTCTGGGGATGTACAGAAACTCGTTGCTGCATGAGTTTGTAGAAGACTGGTATAATCAGGAATTTATGGGCAGCCAATGCAGTTTTGGTGATGACCGGCATCTAACGAACAGAGTGCTGAGTCTGGGCTATGCAACAAAATACACAGCTCGATCCAAGTGCCTTACGGAAACACCTGTCGAGTATCTCCGATGGTTAAACCAGCAGACCCGTTGGAGCAAGTCATACTTCCGAGAGTGGCTGTACAATGCCATGTGGTTTCATAAACATCACTTGTGGATGACCTACGAAGCGGTTATCACTGGATTCTTCCCTTTCTTTCTCATTGCCACGGTAATCCAGCTCTTCTACCGGGGTAAAATTTGGAACATCCTCCTCTTCTTGTTAACTGTTCAGTTAGTAGGTCTCATCAAATCATCCTTTGCCAGCTGCCTTAGAGGAAATATCGTCATGGTCTTCATGTCCCTCTACTCAGTGTTGTACATGTCAAGTTTACTTCCCGCCAAGATGTTTGCAATTGCAACGATAAACAAAGCTGGGTGGGGCACATCTGGAAGGAAAACCATTGTTGTTAATTTCATAGGACTCATTCCAGTCTCAGTTTGGTTTACAATCCTCCTGGGCGGTGTGATTTTCACCATTTATAAGGAATCTAAAAAGCCATTCTCAGACTCCAAACAGACAGTGCTAATTGTTGGAACGTTGCTCTATGTATGCTATTGGGTTATGCTTTTGACTCTGTATGTGGTTCTCATCAATAAGTGTGGCAGGCGGAAGAAGGGACAACAGTATGACATGGTGCTTGATGTATGATCTTACATTGATTGACATTTGCAATCACACATGGGGACACAAACAAAACCTTAGTTCCTGTAAAGACCGTACAGTATTGTGGCATCAGAGAATGCCACCACAGGAGACATATCACTGCTGCTGGGACTTGAACAAAGACATTTCTATGGGTTTATTTTGATTCTGCCAAAGTAAAATGATACATCAACAAGAAGAAACTCAGATGTAACCTGTTATTTCTATGAAAATGGGAAGAATTCTTTGTTTATGCACTTTTCCCTTACTGTACATCTGCCTAACAGTGTTTTGCCCTATATACCTCACTAGCCATGCTTTATGTGGGTTATCATGGAAGAAAGGATTTTGGAAACTCAAGGAAACGTTCTTACAATGTATACAACCTAACTTATGGACTGTGTTGATAGCTAATTGTTTTTTAGAAAGGATTTTCTGTTTAACTCTACCAAATGAAATGCCAAAGGAAATTTTAAGGCCGTTGGCTGTGCTGTATTTTTATATAATTGTACTGTGTTTTAAAATTTTGTATGCCCATTTTAAAAACAAATCTTGCATATTCTATATTTTACTTCTCTGCCAAAATACACCTGTTCTTCCTTTATAAAAAAATAAAATAAAATAGGTTCTAAAAAAAAGTTCAAACTTATAAAACCTACCCAAAATGTGAAGCTTGGTTGACGGATGTTGTTCATGATAGAAAGAATAAAATGTTTCTCTCTCTACCTTTTCAAATTGAATAGTTTATTTCTGTGAAAAAGTATTTAAACTTCCAATATTTTAACTTTTTAAAACTTCTTTTGGAAAAGGCCAATAATATCTGTCACACCTTGGGAGTAAAAATACATACTTATGTGTGAAAGAAAAAGTAAATAAATGAAAATCAAGGCCAAAAGGGTAGAAAAGTGCAATTTTTTTCATAAGATTAAAAAAAAAAGGGAATGCTCAAAAGAAAACACTGGGCAGCCAGCACTGGACATAACATGCATATCACAGATGAATAATTGAAGATTCTGGCAATGGTTTCCCAGGCTGAGTAATAGGGGAAGTGGAAAAATTATCTGTATAACTTGGACAAATACAATGAAATTAATTTTGTTCTGTGGCTTGAATTCACCAGATCCTGTCTATATATTGAACATGTTTTACCTGTCTTTTCCAGCTTGCCAGTTCACTTTGTGTGTTAGCCAGAGGTTTCCAGGATTTAGTTGGATAAATTAAAATAAATGTAAAGTGTACAGATTCAAAATGGCTGGTTTAAGCTCCAATTATCAGCCTCTTTTACTTTCTAATGAGGCTTTTATTCTGAATTATTCTACGGATAATTTCATCTTTTCTGCTGACCAACATAAATATGTTTACATAGTAGAAATGATATCAAGGTTTAATAACTATCAAAAATTGGCACATGAAAAATTAACAAACCAGATGCCTGTAGTCTAGCTAATTTCGCTTCTCCAGAGCCTCAGTTATCCAGTCTGACTTGACACGACCCATCTTGCTTTGTAGCTGGTGCTGTGTAGACCTGTGTTAAAAACACAATTGAACCCATGAATAGTTGCATAGAAAGTATGGTGAAGCAGAGTCATGTGGAGAAGTGTTGGACCATGTGCTTCCTGCTTTTCTGCTTTTTTCAAGCAGACATCCACGTTCCATCTATCCTAAGAAAAAGATGCACATTCTACCTTTGGAATACAACAAGGTACATAACATCCTTCCACTCCATCTCTCACTGATTGGAGAGCTTGTGGGAAACAAAACACCGTGCCAATAAATGAGACTAAAACTTGAGTTTGCCTTTTTAACTATTTATGTTCTAAGTTAAGCTTTGATAACATTCAAATGTCAAATTCTCTCATTCTTATAGAAGATTGAATTAATTGCCTGTATTTATTTTAGCAATTATTCAATGTATTTCCAGTATAGGATGTATAGTATAATTCTTTTTGTAAATAAAATATTTTTGATAAGATTTTTGTGTGTTTTTTTTCAAGGGAATGGGGAATTTCAAACAAAACATTACCTGATTGTAATGGTATGGATTTAAGAATGGATTATATTGGGGGGGAGGGGCAAACGAAGACTGGCCTGTTCCTTATCTCTACTCTTCTACTTTCCTTTACAGCAGTGTTTTTTTTAAAACAGTACTTTATGATAGCAGGAAAACAGGTTTTCAGAAATTTGTTATAGCATTATAAATAATAAAATATTTTGAGAGCAATAATTGAATTATGGTATTTCCAAATAATGGAACATTATTACCCATTAAGCACAGTGTTCTTAGAATATGAGGATATTAGAGAAATGATAAATTAAAAATATATACGCAATTTATACAATAACATTCCAATTTTGTAAAAACATGTTTAAATGTGGTTATCTCTACTATTGAGAATATGATTGCTTTATATTCCATATACTATTGTATTTTCCAAATACCCTAATCATGTATTGCTTTTCTAATCAGAAAAAGGACAATGAATATTGCTCCTTTAAAAAACAAAAGTGGATTGGGACATCTAATAACATTTTCTGGTTTGAGGCATTTTGGTGGTAATTTTTCTATTTTACCACTTATACCTCAAATTTGTCTTTTATTCCCAATTTTTATTATCAGTTACTAAGAATCCTTCATTACCTTGTCACAATCACATTAAAACTATAGCCACTGAATAGTATTATATGACTTTTCAACTCTGCTATTGTAGCACAAAAGCTTCCATAGGCAGTATGTAAACAAATGTGTGCTGTATTCCAATAACATTTTATGGACACTGAAATTTGAATTTCATATAATTTCCATGTTGCAAAATATTCTTTTAACATTTTTACGATCATTAAAAAAATTAAAACTTAGTTCATTAGCATTACCAATATGGGCGGTGGGTCAGATTTGGCTTGTAGGCCATATTTGAATGACCCTGTTCTTTAGGAATCTGTTGACTTCTTTGTGCTATTGCACAGCAACACCTAATATTTGAGCACACACCATGTGTCAGGTACTGCCAGAAGCACATTGTATAGACTATTTAATTCTCATGTCAGTACCAAGGGGGGTGGGGTGCGGATTCCCTTATGTATTACCATTCTACAGGTGAGGACTCTGAGGCTTAGAGATTTGGTACCTTGGTATCCTAAAGCTAGCAAATTCTGGTGCTAGAATTGAAGTCTAGACGTTATGATGTTAGACTTACCCTTTGCATTAGTGCTACTCAGTATGTCATCCACTGTCCAGAAATATCAGCATCACCTGGAAATTTCTTAGAAACACAAATTCATGGCCTCAGGCCCACTGAATTAAAATCTCAGGCTGGGACCAGGAATTAGTGCTTAATAAGATCCCTAGATGACTTTTATTTCCAGTAAAGTTTGAGAAACATTGTTCTAATCTAGCATCTCAGATTGTTCCCCTCAAACCAAGTATAATTTCTATGGTCGTTATTAGTGAACAATTCAAATATTTGTATTTTCCTCTGGAACTTTTCTTTTAATATTACATATGAATGTTAGCAGATACCTGGTTTTAATTAAGTTTACTGAATACCTGTTAATGAGCAAGAAATCAAGGGGTGTGGATTTTCTCTATACTCATAGAATTTGTAATTAAGAGGGATAAGATAATTACACAAACATCTGATGCAAAACAGAATAATAGGGGTCTATAGGGTGACATATGGATATAAAAAGAAGGAATGGAATGCACAATTAGCTCTGTAAAAGGCTTCAAGATAGTGTAGAGTCCAGGTGATTCTTTAACTTAGAAGGCTTCAAGATAGTGTAGAGTCCAGGTGATTCTTTAAGGATGTGTAACTTAGGAACAAAGAGGTGTGATTTTGATATGTAATCCTTTGAACAGAACTAACAAATTTAACTAAGGTGTATGCTGTATCTAATCAACAGTTCAGACTTAGCTGTAGAATACACACTTGAAGGTGGGTCATAGACCATAACACAATTGGGAGAAATGCCCCAATGAGGTGTTTAAGTTGGACAGATCACAGATATTTTTGAAGAGGGTGCTAACATGGTTGTAAAACAAACTACTTGATGGTGGTTTGGATTTGAACATCCCACATAAACAGTTATATTTGGAAATATGATTTGGTTCAAGTGTAATCATAAACTGGTACTGTGTTCTTCCGATAGGATCACTTTCATCACATTCCCTCCAAGCCCACCTCCTGTTTCACATCCTCAGTTAATGGATGGCACCCGACACTGCCTTCAGCTTCTTTTACTTCCCTCTAACCGCTAGTCCCTACAAGGTTGTGATTCCTTCTTTGCCATGTCACTCAAATTCATCTCTCGCCCTTGTTAAGATGTTCTGTATCTCTTACTTGAATTGTTAAAAACACCTAACAGCCCCTCTTTATCCCATTCCTCTCTCACTCAATGGATTTCCTACATTTCTGTCAAAATGATCCTTCTAAGATTTAACTCTTAGGGCCTGCCTTATCCTTGACTTCTGCTTCTGCAGATTCAACAATCTGTGGAATCAAAAATATTTAAGCCCTGGCCAGTTGCTCAATGGTTAGAGCATCGGCTCAGAGACTGAAGGGTTTCTGGTTTGATTCCCGTGGGAGGTTTCAATTCCCAATCAAGGGCCCGCACCTTGGTTTCAGATTCAATCCCCAACTGAGGCGCCTACTCAAGGCAACCAATCAGTGTGTCTTTCTTACATCAAAGTTGTTTTTTTCTCTGTCTGTTTCTCTCTCCCACTCCCTCCCTCCCCTCCACTCTCCCTAAAAATCAATGGAAAAATATCCTCGGGTGAGAATTAAAAATATATATATTTGAAAAAAAATATTATGTTGTTGCTGACATGTACTATGCAGTTAAGCCTGTGATGTTTGCATCTGTACTGAACATATACAAACTGATTTTTTTCTTCTCATTACTTCCTAAATAATATAGCATAACTATTTACATAGCCTTTTGCATTGTACTAGGTGTTAAATAATCTAGGGATGATTTAAAGCATACGGGAGGATAGAGTAGGTAGGCTTTGTGCAAATGCTACACCATTTTATGTAAGGGATTTGAGCATCCATGGATTTGGGTGTTTGAACAGGTCTTGGAACCAATTCCCCCAAATGCTAAGGGATGACTGTGCAAAGGTTTAACTTCATGTCTTTGTCAACAAGAAAAAAAGCATGAAATCTTTAAGAATACATTCAAAGCTGATTATCTATATCCTCTCTAGCAGACCTCTATCCTGTTATTTTTTCATGGTCTTACTAAACTAGGTTTTTTGCTCTCTCTCGCGCACACATTTTGCCCTTTTCCTTTATCACTGTTCACATTTTGTTTTCAACCGGAAATGGCATTTCCCCTCTCCCCCACTTCTATATCTACTTGTCAAAATTCTTTTATGTCCTTCAATCAAGGCATAACTTTACTACTACCTCCTTCTCCCAAATACCTTCAGCCTAACTAGATCTCTCACTCCCCTTCACTCCAGTATTTCATTGTATCTCAGCCATGCAGCCCAGACTTTTTCTTTTGCCCTGTGTTATGACTATTGGTGGACAAAAAGGTGTTTGAGCCTGTGGCTATGCTTTCGTAATTTTTAAAATCCTCTGTGCTGACTAGCACAGTCAGGTGCTCAAAATTTGGCAAATAAGCAAATGAATATACAAAAGAACGAGGAAGGAAAATGGACTCAAATTATGATTCTTTTTTTAAGGAAAGTTTATCGCATTTTTGGAGCTTTGCTCTAGGACAAGCTTTGGGATGTGAGGGCTACACTTGCTTTATGCTTTGGGCAGCAGGCCCATGCCTCTGTCACCAGAAAGAGAGTAGCACCTTAGCACGGTCCGCCATTCATTCAATAGTTTTTGAGTGTGATTATGTGCTAGACCTCACTGGGATTTAAGAAATAATAAATTAAGATTCATGAGGGGAAACAGCAAAAAAAATTATGCCCGCCTTCAAGAAATTCTCTGAGTTTCTCTAGCAAGCCATGCTCCTACATTCATGTGGGCATTTCCAAAAGCTCTTCCCAATCCCACTTCCCACCATCATCTTTGATTACTTAACTCCTATTCTACCTTTCACCCCCAGTTCAATCATCACTTCCTCAAGGAAGCCTTCTACAACTCCCAGGACCGGGCTCATTCCTTTACTACATTCTCTTAAAGAACACCTTTAATGTTTATATTTTATTTTAATCTCTATGATTCCTTGTTAATATCTGTCTCTCTTATTAGAGGACTAGAGGCCCAGTGCATGAAATTCATGCACGGGTAGGGTCCCTAGGCCTGATCGGCGATCAGGGCCAATCTGTGGGTCGACCGATGGGGCGATCAGGGGGCCCCTGCTGGCACCCGCCTTGGCTGGCCTGGCGTCATCCACTTGCCCACCCTGCTCCCCGCCACCGCCACCAGTCACCTCCCTCTGTGACACCTGTTCCCATGTTATTTTGGCCTGGGGCCTGCAGGCTGCGGGCAGCTCCTGCGTTCAGCATCTGCCCCCTGGTGGTGAATATGCATGATAGCGACAGGTTGTTCCACTGGTTGTTTCACCGTTCAGTCCATTTGCATATTAGGCTTTTATTATATAGGATAAGCTCAGTGGGGGAGGAAATGCATGATATAGTGTCAGCACTACATCCTCTGGTATAATGTTTGTCTCTGGTACATAGTTTGTCTCTGTGTAGAAATTCAATAAAATTTTTGAACTGAAGAAATGGGTGAGGAAATGAAATTCCCAATATAGCTGAGAAATAGTTAAAGAGGTGGAGTTATATTTAAAAAAAAAGTCAAGCTCCTAGCTTTTCATTTATAAGCTACTCCTTCACCTCTGGCTAGACTTATTCTAACTTATGATAGGAAAAGAAGATAGAGATGTTGGAGGTTTTATCAGTTTAGGGAAAGGAAAAATATGGCTAGGAGGCTGTTTTCAGGGATGAGAAAGGTGAGGTGGCAGTTCACTTAAATTTCTGTAGTGAGGATGCACAGACCCTAACAAAAATGCCATTTTTAATTTACTAACTTAAATGTTAAATGCTACATTTCCTATTTCTGTTTGTGGTTCATGGTTTCCTTAATATAAATTGTTGACACCTGTTCCCATGTTATCTTGTTTCCTGTAATATAAAACTAGTCCTTTCATTAGGCAAAAGCATTTCTGATACTGCTTTGTCTTAAAAATATAAAATATTATGCTTAATAATTGCTTAAATGAAGCACATGCAAAGAACTTTCTTTTAAAATATGTTATTTTAGAGAGAGGAGGAAGGGGGAGGGACAGAGAGAAAAACATCAATGAGAGAAACATTGATTGGGCACCTCCTGCAACGCCCCCTACTAGGGATCGAGCCCACAACCTGGGCATGTGCCCTGACTGACCAGGAATCAAACCCACCCGAGACCTCTTGGATGATGCTCAACCAACTGAGCCACACCGGCCAGGGCAAGACTTTCTAATAAATGAACATCCTATCTAATAAAAAGAAAACATGGTAATTGCCCATCC